>NC_085138.1:114798255-115008994 GCF_035046485.1 Aedes albopictus
GAGAGAGGCATTATACAGCTTGATATAGTAAGTGGCCTTGTTATCAATGAAATTGATAAAAAATACTTATTAAGGTCCAGTGATGCAATAACACTACGGAATCAGTTCAAAATTTGTCCAGTATAGAAGAGAACCGCATTCTAAATGATACCGAAGAAAAATATGCTTTAAAGTACATTCTTCATCATAAATTTAATACGTAATGATGGCCATAATGAAAAATTGCATATTTTTTGCTCCATAAATGCAAGTTTTTGATTCTAGAGAAGCTTATTATTATTTATTTTCAGCAAGGTCCGCACCTACGTGATTATATACCTTATTTGAAAATAACTACATGTTAATGTTTATTTTCGATATCATTGTTAAGTTGTATTTGCAATAGAGTACATCGTTAATTAGAAGAACCTTCAAAGAACGAAGCGGTTTTACTTATCTCCGGTAACTGCCATGAAGCACAGTAACCAAGCCAACAATGCTATCAAGAAGCGGTTTTCTGCATTTGAAATTGTATTATAAGTACTTTCGACTAGATCCATTGAAAACATTCAAAATTTAATATTTTTATACATTTTTGTTTAACAAATAAATTTATACTGAAAATCGAGTCCAACTTGTATCTTTAATATCTCAACAACCATTATTCCGATTAGGTTTATATTTTGCCAGAATATGTATCACTCAAACTGCTGCAGCATGGCAAACACTTTTATGCAATTAAAAACGATACACCGATGTTTTGCAGAAATTTTGTGTTTATCTTTAGTTTTTGGGAATTGGAAAATTGATCTCTCGAAACACTTTGCCACATTTCTATGAAGTTCAATAATTTTAACCCAATTTATTTATTGTTATTATCTGCTAATATAATGTACTGAACAACTAACCAAGGCTGCTCAAATTTGAACTACGCGTTTTCTTTTTATAGCCTTGCAAAGTTGTCCTTTTTATAAAATGAACAGTCCTTAGGCAGTGGGTTTTGCATACTTGAGTTTGGTATTCTGCAGCTATTTTTTCCTGCTCTCATTAGTACGCGCGAGCTACTTTGAAAAGTATTCCGAAACGTTTTAATGACATAGATTTTAGAATAAAATTTTCGATTATGTTGATTTGGGGTAACATTGATCACCCAAGTGAAGAATGTTCGTGGGCATTGAAAACCTCCTTTCTTGCTCAATTCGGGGTCTCTGATTTGAAATGTGTTGCCCAAGTTATTGCAAATCATGTACTTTTTGAGTTATTAGCATTTAAATCCTCTAAACCGTGGTAACTCGAGCAGAAACGAATAACTGATACATAACTGCAGCATACCAAAATCAGGTATCACACCAAGACAAGGTATTGGTTGGTTATCCAGGTATCGCCGATTATTATTTAGGTATTGGCATACCTTATGTCATTATTGACGTGTTATGCACAGAATACATACCAGTTATTATTTTAGCACTTATGCAGGCCTTCTTAATACCTCATTCAGGTTGTAGGTATTCCGTTTTCTATTCCTAAGATTGGTATTCTTCAGCTATTTTTCCTGCTTGGGAAACGCCAAAATGTAGGCAATATAAATAGAAAATACCTGGAGAAATCCCTGAAAGAATTCCTAAAGGAATCCATTTAGAAATTACCTGAGAAGACTATCGAAAATAACCTGGAGTAGCTGCCAAAATTAAATAGGTTAATCCTAGGAGAATCTTCTGAAGGAATTTCGGCAGGAATTCTTGAAAAATATCCTGAAAAAAAATGGAGAATCTTTGGAGAAATCCCTAGAGAGTTCCTGGATAAACCCAGCCCCCTAAAAAATACATAGAGAATAGCTGAAGAAATCTTCCTGATCTCCCTGGAGAAGTCCATTGAGAAATCTCTTGAAGAATTCGAAAGAATTCCCGGAGTTGTTATATGATGTCTAGAGGAATTCCTATAGGATCCTCAGAAAAAAATCCTGGAGAAATCCACATAAGATTCTCTAGGGGTGCAGGGAAGATTCCAACATTTGTTCGTTTTATGTTTGGTATATGGCGCCAAAAGACATCAACTAAAATTCATATTTTGAAGATTATGGTGAGTGAAAACATTTGTGTCTTGTTCAGGCCCGGATTAAGGATTGTGGGGGCCCGGGGCCCGAGCGGATGTGGAGGCCCCTCGAAGAGATGACCAAAAATGTTTTTCCTTATTTTCGAACAGTACTTGGGCAATATGAAAAATAAAGCTAATGATATCAATCAAAATAGTTATTTATGCAACAAGTTGCAAAATGATGATTTTTTCAGCACGAGTCGTACATTTATCCAACGAGGCTTGCCACTTTTGTTTTAGTGAAGAAAAGTAGGCCGTTATATTGCCCTTACCGCGAGTGAAAAGTACAGGAATATGCAACGCAATTACAAAAAAGGTTTTTGTGGGGGCCCCTAAAATGTGCCCGGGCCCCCCCAGCCCCCCCTTAGATCCGGCCCTGGTCTTGTTTTAGAAAGCTGACAAATCGAGGACAAACAAAATGGGCTGCAGAAAAAATCGGTTCACCACTGCAATTCATATCCCTTATATTTCGTCATTTTTGCACAAGCAAACTATCACAAGCACTACAATTTTTCACTGCATTTCACATTTCCTTCCACCTATAATTTGTCACTCAACTGTGTTTTTGTTCAATTCACCTCCACTTCCGAATACGTTTATCATATGCGTATGCCCCAGTAACGGCAGCGACGGTGGTCCATTCATTTTGGCCAGCATGGCGATCACTTTCCGGCGCGTCCACCGATAGTATCCCAGCGAAACGATCACCACGATGGCGAGAAACACGCCCGCCGCAATCCACATGGCGCGACCGTTTTACGAATGCAACCGTTTAACTATAGCGACGAAATCGACGATGCTGTTTGTTGTACGCGATGAGGCTAATGCCGCTAGAGCAAATACTTTCCGATCATTACGAGTCGGACGATGGGATGCAAATGTTTTATAGGTTTTGCAGAATGCTGATTTTCATGTGGTCTTTTCCGCGTTAGATCATGCATATATTATTTGCGTTGCCAGTGTCATTTTAACGAGTGTTGGTAGACTACAACGGTTACTGTTATGCGTGAGAAGACGATGTGGGGAAACGATTTACGGAATAAAGAACTTAATTCGAAAGTGGAGAGTGAAGGAAATTTCCTAGACACCTTCGAGCATAGAGTATCTTCATTCCTGTCACAAGATATACACATGCAAAATGATCATTGGCAAAGGAAGCTCTCATTTCAAGACCAACGATTGAAAAGGCCGCATCAAAATTGCGTAAACAAACACGTTTCTGTCGACTTAGGGCCTTCTGGAATCCACCCACGCATCTCATCAGCATAACAGAATGCTTTATGTTTGCGCTTTCTGTTAGTAGTGGTGAGGTGTGTGGGTGGAGTTCAAAAGGTCTCAAGTTGACAGAACATGTTTGTTTACAAAATGTTGATGTGGCCTTTTCAATTGTTGGTCTTGATTTAATAACTATGGAGCAGGGATTTTAATTTGGGTACTTTTCCGTTATCACTCAGGCAATTTCAAATGAATTAACTTTAAATTTCATGCACGGCTAGAAATATACGTTCTTTACCGCGTTCAAAATAATGTGTCAATCGGTTTAAAAATGACTATGTCACAGCGGAAATATACCCAAAATAGAAGCCCTGCCAAGATGGTTCCACTTCCCTATCACTTTTTGAGCTGTTACTAGAACTTATTTGATATGTCATGCCTCCCTATCAGTGGGAACGGTAATTTCAACTTTCCATAGTTCGGCCATTTTTCATTCAATTAGCTAAATTTTGGAACCAATATCACTAGTTTACAAAATAAAACGAAAGTCGTGAACTTATGTCAACGACCAAATTTTTTGAAGCATAATTTAGCGCTGATTTCGAAACCGTGCTTCAAAAAATTTAAAGTAGAACAGTTTTTAAGTTTTAGCTGAATATCGAGTTTTACAACCTTTTAAAATATGGAATTTAATAAAATTCAAATATCTTGCGTTTTGTTCAACCAATTTTGAATCTTTTTCCATAAGTTAACAGCTAATTATAATATTATTCGATCATCTGAATGCAGGTTTCGCGTCATTTTGATAAAATTCAAGATATTTGCGAGTTTTAGGGACGATCTACTTAAATTTTAGCAAATTTTCTTCAAATATATGAAGAAATGTATGTTTTTCAATAAGAAAAAAAAAACAATTTAAAATGTTTTTCTCAACATTTATTTGACATATCATATGTAGGCGTGTTACAGTAAAAAATTCAGCTCAATCGGAGCATTGATTACGGAGAATGAGTGTGTGAAGTGAGCGACTTTGCTTAAAAATAGAACAAACATAGATTTCAAATCATCAACCTTGTATGGAAAGCCGAAAAAAATTCCGCTCTACTGTATTTTTTTTCCATCGCGTTTTAGAACTCAGGGCATGATCCTACACTAAAAACGATCATCAGCTTACCGAGCTCAAAGATGCTATTAACTAGTTTTCCGTGGACTGCGGACAGTGATCTATTTTTTCTGATTTTTCATCAGATTTGTTACTGCGTCTATAAATTTATGATTATGCCTCACAAAATCCAACTGAATTAGCATTTAGCGTTAGCATTCAAAACTGGGGTTTTCTTCAACGACACGGTCGTATAAATGGTGCCGCGAAATTTGCAATGTGGGCCCGCGAAAATTGAGAAATTTTGCCGCGAATTTCTATTGTACCGAATAATGAGCTTTTGACTCAACTTAAAATTATCATCAAGAAGAAAATTTATGATGATTATTTATGATGATTAGATTATTTTTCCAATATAGCATCAAATAAGTTAAAATTTAAACATTGTGTTGGTTCACAACGGGCTGCAAAACGGTGAGTCGATAAGGAGAGCGTCCAACATAGCTCTGGTCCTTCACAAGTTCCTACCACATGCTTCCACGGGTCAAACGATAACAAAGACCGCCAGCTAGGAGTTGTGTGCTTAGCTGGTAGTGCAGCCTGGGCACTGTTGTCCTTCTGACTTCAGCTAGATTGAGGAGGTACGATTCGAGCGTCTGTTCACCAAGGAGGTGCGGCTCAAACAGCGTCTGTTCTGGCATCCAGCGGCTGAGTAAGAAACGCTGCACCACGCCCAGATAGATCCAAGGTGGTAGCCCCATCAGCGTAGTCGTCCCAGTGTTGGTTGGGACGTTAAACAAAACTGGCACGATGGCCCTCCGGCGAGACAGGAGTGTTGGCGTAGGCCCAATAAGCCACCCGTAAAAATCCCCATTGCAAATAACATAGGAGAAAATACGACTCGATACAATCGGCAAAGACCCACGCGACGAAATAAGGACTACGATTGGAAATTTGGAACATGGAATTGCATGTCACTAGGTTTCGCAGGATGTGACAGGATAATTTACGACGAACTACATCCCCGCAACTTCGACATCGTGGCGTTGCAGGAACTTTGTTGGACTGGACAGAAAGTGTGGAAAAGCGGGCATCGAGCGGCTACCTTCTACCAAAGCTGTGGCACCACCAATGAACTGGGAACAGGATTTATAGTGTTGGGCAAGATGCGACAACGTGTGATCGGGTGGCAGCCGATCAACGCAAGGATGTGCATGTTGAGAGTTAAGGACCGTTTTTTCAACTACAGCATCATCAACCACACGATGGGAGACCCGATGACGAGAAAGAAGCGTTCTACGCGCAGTTAGAGCAAACATACGATGGTTGCTCGCCGCGTGACGTGAAAATCGTTGTCGACGACATGAACGCGCAGGTAGGAAGGGAGGAAATGTACAGACCGGTAATCGGGCGAAACAGCCTGCACGCCGTATCGAATGATAACGGCCAGCGATGCGTAAACTTTGCAGCCTCCCGTGGTATGGTAGTCCGAAGCACCTTCTTCCCCCGCAAAGATATTCACAAAGCCACCTGGAGATCACCCGACCACCAAACAGAAAACCAAATCGACCACGTTCTAATCGACGGTAAATTCTTCTCAGATATAACCAACGTCCGCACATACCGCAGTGCGAATATAGATTCGGATCACTACTTAGTCGCTGTATGCATGCGCTCAAAACTTTCGACAGTTATCACCACGACGCGTCGAAGTCGAACGCCGCGGCTCAACATCGAGCAGCTGCGTAACGTAGAAGTGGCTCAAGACTACGCGCAGCAGTTAGCAGTGGCCCTACCAACGGAAGAGCAGCTTGGCGTACCTACACTTGAAGATGGCAGTAGGGACATCCGATCCGCCATAGGTAGTACCTAGGCTTCAGCACTAAGCTTCGCGACTCTGAATCACAGAAACGACTGGTACGACGGCGAATGTGAACAGTTGAAAAACGAGAAGAATGCAGCATGGGCGAGAATGCTGCAACACCGTACGAGAGCGAATGAGGCACGTTACAAAGAGGCGCGGAAAAGGCAGAATTCAGTCTTCCGGATGAAGAAGCGCCAGCAGGAAGAACGAGATCGCGAAGCGATGGAAGAGCTGTATCGCGCTAAGGACACACGAAAGTTCTACGACAAGCTGAACCGCTCGCGCAGAGGCTTTGTGTCACAAGCCGACATGTGCCGAGATAATCACGGGAATATTCTCACGAGCGAGCGTGAGGTGGTCGAGAGGTGGCGGCAGCATTACGATGAGCACCTCAATGGCGACGTTGCAAGTACCGAAGGTGGCATGGTAACAGATCTAGGAGTATGTGCACAGGACGAAAGACTTCCGGCCCCTAACCTTCAGGAGATTGAGGAGGAGGTTGGCCGGATGAAAAACAACAAAGCCGCTGGAGCAAATCAACTACCAAGCGAGCTTCTAAAATACGGTGGAGAAGCACTGGTGAGAGCACTACACTGGGTCATAACCAAGATTTCGGAGGAGGAAGTATTACCGGAGGAATGGATGGAAGGTATCGTGTGTCCCATCTACAAAAAGGGCGACAAGTTGGATTGCGGGAACTACCGCGCGATCACATTACTGAGCGCTGCCTACAAGATACTCTCTCAAATTTTATGCCGCCGTCTATCACCGATTGCTAGAGAGTTAGTGGGGCAATATCAGGCTGGATTTATGGGTGAATGCGCTACAACGGACCAGATGTTCGCCATCCGCTAGGTGTTGCAGAAATGCCGCGAATACAACGTGCCCACACATAACTTGTACATCGATTTCAAATCGGCGTATGATTCAATCGATCGAGAACAGCTATGGCAGATTATGCACGAATACGGATTCCCGGATAAACTGATACGGTTGATCAAGGCGACGATGGATTGAGTGATGTGCGTAGTTCGAGTATCAGGGACACTCTCGAGTCCCTTCGAATCTCGCAGAGGGTTACGGCAAGGTGATGGTCTTTCGTGCTTGCTGTTCAACATTGCTTTAGAGGGTGTAATTAGGAGAGCGGGGATAAACATGAGTGGAACGATTTTCACAAAGTCCGTTCAGCTGCTTGGTTTCGCTGATGATATTGATATTATTGCTCGTAAATTTGAGACGATGGCGGAAACGTACATCCGACTAAAGAGTGAAGCCAGGCGAATCGGATTAATCATTAATGTGTCGAAGACGAAGTACATGATGGCAAAGGGCTCCAGGGAGGAATCACCGCGCCCGCCGCCCCGAATTCATATCGACGGTGATGAAATCGAGGCGGTTGAAGAATTCGTGTACTTGGGCTCACTGGTGACCGCCGACAACGACACCAGCAGAGAAATTCAGAGGCGCATTGTGGCAGGAAATCGTTCTTACTTTGGACTCCGCAGAACTCTACGATCGAATAAAGTTCGCCGTAACACGAAGTTAACCATCTACAAAACGCTGATTAGACCGGTCGTCCTCTGTGGGCACGAAACAGGGACCCTACGTGCAGAGGACTAACGCGCCCTTGGAGTTTTCGAACGGAAGCTGTTGCGTACAATCTACGGTGGAGTGCAGATGGAAGACGGGACTTGGAGAAGGCGAATGAACCACGAGCTGTATCAGCTGTTAAGAGAACCAACCATCGTCCATACCGCGAAAATCGGAAGGCTATGGTGGGCGGGTCACGTTATCAGGATGTCGAATAGCAACCCGACTTCTCGAGAGTCATCCGACCGGTACAAGAAGACGTGGAGCGCAGCGAGCTAGGTGGGTCGACCAAGTGGAGGACGATCTGCGGACCCTACGTAGAGTGCGGAACTGGAGACAAACAGCCATGGACCGAATGGAATGGAGACGGCTACTATGTACAGCAGAGGCCACCCCGGCCTTAGCCTGATCGTCCTGTCCTCCTACTGGAAAAAATCATAGAATTTTTTTTTGAAGAATCTCCTAAAAATGACTGCAGAAAATACAGTTAAAAGTACTGGTGAAATTCTTGAAGTAATCTCTCAATAAATTTCGGAGGGATCCCTGGAGAATGCTCTGAATGAATCCTTGTAAGAACTTCTAGAGAAACTGCCAAAGATATTCTCAGAAATTTTTTTTATAAAATTTCTGGAGGATTTTTAAAAAAATCCAGGAGGAATACTTTAGAGGACCACTAAGGAATGAATTTTTGAGGGAATCTTTGGAATGACACCTAAGCGAACTGAAGGACCCTCTGCAGATATACATATATAAATTTCTGTGAAAATTGCTTGACAAATTCTTTGCAATTAATTTGCAGTAATTTCTGCAGGAACTGTTAAGAGAACCATTGAAAAAATATCTGAAAGAATCCTTGCTTGAAGGTTTGAAATCCAATGCAATGCCTGGAGGGTACTGTCGGATAAACACCTGGAGGAACTTCCTGGATAACCTTTTGAGAATTTTCTTGAATAACTTCCATATAAATGTCCGAGAAAATCCTTATATGAATGGAGTAACACCTGAAGGAACCTCTGAAGTACCTAACTCAAGCAATAATTTCTGATAAAGCTTCTGTAAAAATTTCTGAATTAAAAAAAACCCTAGAGGAATTTTTGAAAGAATCTTCGGATCCCTGTAAAATAATCTTTTTAAGAAACATTTGGATGAATTCTTGGAGAAACTTCTGGAGAAATTTCTGGAAAATTTTTCGGAAGATTCCCATAAAACTATTGGAAAACATCTGACAATATTTCTGAAGGAATTCTTCCAGATATGTTTGAAGAAATACATGACGGAACTCAAGCACGAACTTTTATCAATCCATGAAGGAATTTCCGATAGTATACTCCAAAATTTCCTATTATTACCAGTTTCAATATTATTTTTTTGAGAAATTTCTCGAGAAACTCCTGAAGAAGTGCCAAAGAAAATTCTTGGGGTAATTTCTGAAAGAATCTCTGGAGCAATTTTCAAAGAAATCCGATAGCAATGCATTTTGAAGTGATACTAAACATCTCTCATGCTTAAACTATTCCAAGATATCCTGCGAGAATCTTCTTTCTGTTCCACAAAATCCTCAAAGAATCCCAAAATAAAAAAATGTATGACTCTTCAGGGGAAGAGTTTTCTTGAAACTTTTAGAAAGATTCTTTAAAAATTCAGAAATTTCAGCAACAATGTTCCTTGCTCGAAAATTACAGATAAATTTCGTTGGATAATGATGCATTGCCATCATTGATGCATGAAGGGGTTTTCCCGGAAAATTCTTAATTAGGCGCAATTATGAAGCCATTTCCTCAGGGCGGACTGGTGTAGGGGGAGCTGAAATTTGGAAACCTTGAGTAACCAGCTCTGATTTTACCATGACAGCACTGATACCAGCTCAGATCAATCACGGGGGAGCAGCCATTGACATGTATAGTCAAATTTGAGCGTTTGATCGATTTTTTGATCACAATTATCTTATCGATAATATCGATAACTTATCGATATCAATCGATATAAATCTCCTACGCCCATTTCTGTGATAGAGAAGATCAGCAGATCACCGGATCTAGCGCATTACGCGTAGTAGTTGCTCGCACTGATCACCATAATAAGTCAGCGCAGATCGGCTAAATTATCGTTTCGATCGTTTGTGTATATTATCAGAGTCTCGGCGGTGTCGCTAGAACATACGTTGTAACAAATTACTCTCTTTGATTACCGTAAGTATACCTGATGTGCTTTCCAATTAGGGGCTGAAGCACGTGTCGGCGGCATACAATGTGTGTAATGTGAATTAATTTGAATGATAAGGAGAACTGCAGTTCATCGGAAAACAAACACCGCACGCATGTGAGCTATGAGGAAATGCATTACAATTGGCGCTAGTAGGATAACTACAGATCATTGCTGGACTAAGAGTGATTCCTCCAGGGATTTATCCTAGGATGCCCCGAGGGATTTATCCAGGAATTCCTCCAGGGATTCTTGGAGGGACTCCTCCAGGGATTCGTTTAGGAATTCGTCCAGGAATTTCTCAAGGTTTTTTTTCCAAGAATTCTTCCAGGGTGTCCGGACTCGCTTTAGGGATTTCTCCAGGAATTCTATCAAGGAGCATCCAAGAATTCCTTCAGATTTTCCTTTAGGATTTTTTCAGGTATTTCACCAGGATTTTCTTCAGGAATTCTTGCAAAAACTTCTTCAGAAATTTTTCCAGGAATTTCTCTAGGAAGTCCTCCTGAAATCCCTCCAGGAGCTCTTCCTGGCATTCTTCCAGGAATTCCTCCAAGATTTCTTCCTGGAATTCCTCCATGAATTCATGTCCAGAGTTTACTCCAGAAATTCCTCCTGTTTATTGGCGGAAGAAGCTCTCAGTTAATAACTGTGGAGAAGTTGTTTTTTTTTCAGAGATTCATTCAGAAATTTATCCAGTGATTCTTCCATTAATTCCTCAAAGAATTCTCCAAGGGATTCATCTAGTCAAGGACTTCCTCCTGAGATTGCCCCAGGAATTCCACCAGGGATTGTTCCAGGAATTGCTCCAGGGATTGTTCCAAGAATGCCTGCAGGACTTTTTCCAGAAGTAAGAGAGTTTCCTCCAGGGTTTCATTTTCCAGGAATTCCTTCAGAAATGTCTTCTGGGATTGCTGCAGGGTTACCACCAATAATTTCTCCTGGGATTCCTCCAGAGATTCCTCAATGGATTATTTTAGGAATTCCTCCAGGTAATTGGCCAAGGAAGCCCTCAGTTTTTGCGTGGAAAAGCTGTTTTCTAGGGGGATTGCTTCAGGATTTCCTCTTTGAATTTCTCCAGAGATTGTTCCAAGAATTCCTGCCAGGATTCCTCCAGGTTATTGGTAGACGAAGCTCTAATGAATGTAAGAAAGCTGATACCCGGATTTTATCCCAGTTGGAACGTATCGCCGATAAGAAGAAGAAGGTAGGTATTTTTTAGCCATGTTCCGTTCGGAATAACAAATAAGGACATTGTGTAGTAGATACTATAATCATCTCAATCATTAGTAGCCTATAATTACTTTAACAGTTTATAGCAACCCACTTAATCAAACCCACTCACTCGTTCCTCCTCTCCACCGTCACCATGTGCCGGTTGGCAATCTTCAACGTGATACTCATTTTCAGCTGCAGCTGGTCCATTTTCAGCGGCGATCGGAACCGATAGGCACGCAACAAATGACACAGTATTATCTTCATCGAAATCAGACCGTACTTGTAGCCGATGCAGTTCCGAGGTCCTCCACTGAACGGCAGAAACGAGTAGGGATGCCGCTCGGCCACCCTTTCCGGGAAGAAGTGATCTGGATCGAAGCGGTCCACGTGGGGTCCCCAGTATTTTGGGTTTCGATGTACGTTGTAGACCCCGAGAACAATGTTGGTACCGGCCGGGATGGTGGTTTTGGCTGAAAGGGTTGGGGGTGGGTGAGAATGAATGAGAATTATGGCAAACTTGGCTGATTAGGTATACATATGCGAGTTGGGGCAGTACAAGTTCTGGCCACTACTGGCCCTACGGGGAACAATCTCATCGTTTCCTTCATCACCATTTCAGTGTAAACAAGCTTCGCGAGGTGCTCATTGTGAACTGGAATCGAAGGGTCACAGCTTCCCAGCACGTTCACAATTTCGTTGTAAACCTTCTGCTGGACGTCCTGGTGTATGGCTAACATCAACATTACATGCGACAAAGTCAACGCTGAAGTTTCGTTTCCTCCAACGATAATGGTGTCCAGCTCGTCCTTAATGGCTTTGTCATCGAAAACGTCCGTTTCTTCGGCTAATCGAAGAATCTGGTCTATGTAGATCTGTGGCAGCTTTGAATTGACGTCGTTTTGAGCGATTCTGGATTTACTCCTAGCTCCTTGCTTCATCTCCAAAATTTTACGAGACATCTTGTACGCTCTATCATAGCATTCTTTTTCTTCTTTATAGTATTTGGTTTTCTGATAAATCCATTCTGGATGTAGCCAGAACTTGTAAAGACGACAGTTGATCAATTCGCAGGCACTGAAAGAAAACAACTTGTCAAATAATCACAAAGAATAAAAAAAATCTTGTACACATACTCTTCAATAGATTTGATAAACTCTGTGCCCTCATTGCTTTGTAGATCCATGTTTGTCCCCAGAGTAGTTGCTATAATACACGAATCCTTATCAACACAATCAATCATTATCCAGCATCCAGCAACATACCACAGATCATGTCCAAGGTACACCTCGAAATATCTCCAAACAAATTGAACGCTCCTTGTCCCAAATTCTTCTCCAGCCTCTGCACCAAAATTCCACTCTTCACATTGAAAATTGACATGAAACTTGCCAAAATTGCCGGACTGAAACACGGCGACAGCAACTTCCGATGGACCTTCCAAACGCTAGCCGGCGAAGAAAACAGTCCCTTCTCACAACGGAAAAACCTATACAAATCAGCCTTCTCCAAGCAGTTTGGCGAATTCAGAACCACCTGCATATCTTCCGGATTGTCAATGAACACAAACAGCTTGGGCCCCAACCATGCCCGACACGGTGACGGGTACGTTTTGGTGATATCGTTCAGGATGGCAAACTGCTCCTCGTTGGACTTTCCAATGAACAGATGGCCGCACCCGATCAGCGGATAGTTGACCGGTCCGGGCAGTTCGGACGATATCCGATAGAAACGACGATGTTTCCATCGCAGTATCAGATATAGCACGATTGGCGACAGTACAAGGATCAGCACGGATTGGAACATTATCGTTTGGGCAATCTCGGTTTTGAAAGTGCGACAATCGGATGGAGGTTGAAGGTTTTATATAAACTCTAGGGGAGAGTCACCAGAGTGACCCTTTCGAATCCAATAACTAGAACTCGAACAATCAACTTTTCCATCACAAATCATATTGATGGCGTCTGGTGGGTTTCAAACGGTTCGGAGGGAAACTGTCGATCATCCCCCGGTGGAATTAGAACCGGTTACAAGTGGAAAGTGCCATTTCATCCGATATGATGGCAGGTGGATCAAGTAAACGCATAATACTAATGACACACCGACCAACGTATCATAACGCTTCTAAGGTGTTCGTTTGGCTCAATCAGTGACACGTTTTGTTTGGCACGTTTCTTTTTTTTCGTAACCTATAAACTATAAGATAGTTCAAACTATTCGAAAGTCTTCTAAGCAGTCGTCGTCAATGTAGTATTTAACAATTGATCAGTTATTGATACTTTCGCTGTAGGTTGAGACAAAATTTTCACAAAGTTTTCAAAATCAACCAACATAAAATAGCCGGGGCCCGTGGCGTAGTTGGTCGCACGTTCGCTTCATATGCGGATGGTCATGGGTTTGATTCCCAGCCCCGGCACTTGCAATTTTTCGTCAGTTGCTTTTCCCCCGAGAGCAACTGGCACTGACCCTCTTCTGAGCCCCATGGCTCAAACGGACCCGGATACCTGGACATCGGCGAACTGCTACTCATAATGGACCCCCAATCGGACTGGAAAGGAACAACGGCCATCCATCATCATCCTTGTGCTCATCATTCTACTAGGCATAAAGTAGAAAAAGTGAAAGCAGCAGAAAGGCACCAGTTCGATAAAGTAGAATAAGAATCTAGGCGCTGTACAAAATGTAAGTGCAGTTGTCAATTGAAATTGCTCACGTAGTGCCCCAGTGGACAATAGAGCTGTAAATTAGGTTAAGTGATTAAGAATAAAAAAAAAACCAACATAAAATTGAGTGAGACCGGCTTACAAGTGTATGTTTTTCAGACCACAAAAAAGTGTAACAAATACTCACCGTCGTTCTTCGCATAATTGTTCTATGTTGAAAAACTTGAAATTGAGAATAACGAGATAATCGTTACAAAACGGTTTTGTTTTCTTTCTGCAAAGTAGTGCTGAACTTATACGCATATCAGTCCCATAAAAATCGCTCGTCCTTTTCACGCTTGATGATGCACGTTTTTGGTTTTACTCTTCTATTTTTGTTAAATAAAAAAAATGGTTAGATTCTGTTATAACATAGGGCAGAAATTCACTTTGTCTTATGCGCCAATTCCCATCATATCAGGCGGAAAATAACCAACAATTGCAGATATTCCAACGTATCTTTACCAATGGCTCATCAGATGGAGGCAAGAAGATGTACACTTTCAAAAAGCACCCTCTATAGACTGCAAATCGAATAATGACGGGAAATTAAATGTTTCAATTTCACTCCACCTACGAGTTGTATTTTTTTTCTCGTTTTGCGTATGACAAAGATAACCGCATCAAGGCAGCTGCTAGTCGAATTGTTCTTTATCACTTTGCAATTTTGACTTCGCCAGATCCACTTATTGAATCATCCTTCAATACACACACCATCAAAACTCTGTGGCAATTCTTATTTTAAGCTTATTACAAGTGAGCAAGAACAGAATAATAAAATGCACTGTTGTTTGAAGCTTGCTTCTTGAGATTAGTGCGTCTGAAATTCTGATGCACGGTTGAAGCGGTATTTCAAGATGTTTGTCCTTAAAAATAGAAAAAAAAATCGATTTCAAATCATCAACCTTGTATGGAAAGTCGAAAAAATTTCCGCTCTACTGTATTTTTTTCCTTCGCGTTTTCGAACTCAGGGCATGATTCTACACCTAAAACGATCATCAGCTTACCGAGTTCAAAAATGCTGTAAACTAGTGTAATTGTTACACAGCCAATTTTGACCCATTATTGTGGTTTTCATTATTCACCAACATTTTAGTAATTTTCACCTCCTAAAGTGAATTTTACAAGCAGATTTTTATATAAAACAGTAAAAAGGAGTTTCAATGAAGAGAATATAAAATAAAAATAATGAAAGTATTATTTTTGTATGAAAAACGGATCTATGACAAAAGGTCGAAGGTCAAAAGGTCGAAGGTCATAAGGTCGAAAGTCGAAAGGTCGAAAGGACAAAAGGTCGAAGGGTCAAAAGGTCGAAGGGTCAAAAGGTCGAAAAGTCGAAATAAAAAAATAACTAGGACAAAAGGTCGAAAGGTCGAAATGACAAGCGGTCAAAAGGTCGAAGGGTCGAAATAACAAATAAATAACTAGGGCAAAATGTCGAAAGGTCGAAGGGTCAAAAGGTCGAAAGGTCAAAAAAAAACAATAACAAGGCCAAATGTCGAGAGGAAGACGGTTGGAAGGTCAAAGGCACGAAGGCTGTAGTTAGTAATAAAACTGAAAGGCCAGGATTCGTTAGGTACGAAATGCGGATTTCAAATTTATTCAAGTACCTGCAGCGCGATGATTTACGCCTGAAATATTACTAGAAAGAACAGCCTATGTTCAAAAGAAGGTTAAATTATATAGGAAAAAATAATGGTAGTCACGCCAATAGATGTAAATATGTTACTACAAAAAGTAAATAAAAAAATTAACATAAAAATATGATTTGAAATAGTTTGCTTATTTGTTGAATTCATTGCATTGGCAAAAATATATTTAAAAATATATAGTAATAATGTCAACAACTGCCAAAAAGCATTACTGGAAAGAACAGCTTATCTTTGAAAAAAGGCTAAATTCTAAAAAAAGAAATTAATAGTAGTAACGCCATTGGCCATGAAAAACCATGAAAAACGATTCATATTATGAAATGATTGTTCCTTGAGTGACCCATAATTCTGCAATGAGTGTAAGTTGTTTTCGTCTAGAGATGATGCTGTGTGCGTGGATTTTCTGTATACGAAACATCGTATTTCACAACGTCGTAAAGAGATTTTATCGATGCACTGTGAAAGCGTATTATTATCTGGTGGGCAAAAATATTATTTGAAATCATTTGGTCGTTATTCTCAAGCCTACATCTACAGGTGGTGGCCAAAATGTTTGGGATAGGTAACTTTTCTTCTCTCACAAAAAAAGTTCAATATGGTGTAACTTTTCATAGAGTGCATCGAATAATCTCAAATTTTGACTGTTTGTTAACCTATTATATGTGCATCAGTGGTACAAATTGGAGCTCGATTGGTTAATCTTTCGCGAAGTTATAACCGATCTGATAAAACACTATATTTAAGACTATCAATTTTTGAACTGTCATATCTCGGAGACCAGTGAACTGAATTAAATGAAATTTTGAGCGATTACCAACAATATAATAATGCTTGAAAATTCATCAGAACATAGATAATTTTGAAACGTTGAAAAAAGTTATGATGGTTTGACATTTTCACCCATTGAAAGGAAAATGAGTCAAATTTACAATGCTGCACAAAAATTACAAAATGTGTTCTTCCTTTAATCCAAATAGGCTCTAATATATCTTTTTATAGATATCTTATGAACAGAAGTAGAAAATATTTGGATATCAAAAATAAAATTTAATGACATTGATTTAAAAATAAAATCATTTTTTCGAAAAAGATCCAAAAAGTGTCAATCCATCATAACTTTTTTCAACGTTTAAAAAGTATCCATGTTTTAAATGATTTTCAAACATTAATATATTGTAGATAAAAATTCAAAATTTCATTCATTTCGGTTCACTGGTCACCGAGATATGACAACTCAAAAATTAGTAGTCTAAAAATAGTGTTTTACCAAAACGGTTATAACTTCGCGAAAGATTAACCAATCGAGATCAAATTTGTACCAAGGTTGACAAACAGTCAACATTTTAGAATATTTGATGCACTCTGTGAAAAGTTACAGCATGTTGAACTTTTTTGTGAGAGAAAAAAAAGTTGCCTATCCCAAACATTTTGGCCATCCCCTGTATCTCAATTCAAAAGCTTTCTGCTCAAAAGAGCTGTGATTGGATTGCGAAGGATTCGACGGGATTTCGAATAAACACCAACGGTCAAATCATAGCTTTTGTCTACCCTATGAACCATAACACTATTGTGTCACGTGGGATTTGTGCCAGGAGATGAATTCAGGTTGTGTCCGATGTAGATGTGGACTACACGAAAACAGAATTCGAGGGACAATTATTTAATATTATTATTTTTAGGAAATTGTAGTTTTTTCTTTTTTTATCATGACATGGCTATGAGGCATTATGCGAGGAATATACTCGATCATTATTTGTCTGTGCTTAGCTAGACGAGAATTAGAAAACAACATAACATAGTTGTTTCACACTTTAACACATTCTTAATGATCGGATAAGTAGGAATCAGGTGGGTGAATGAGTAAGTCAGTTAGTGCATTGGTGGTGATGAGTGTGATGAGCGTGATGAGCGTGATGAGGTGGTGGTGAGTGTAAGCTGCCCCAAGATTGAGTGAGATGGTGAGTAAGCCAGTTACACTAAAATGTTGAAGAGCTTAGAGCAGAGAGCTGTAGCGTGAATTTGCGTGTGTTAGTAAGAGAATTGGGGAGTAAGATTGAAAGAACTTGTGAATGAATGAGTTAGTGGATCAGTGAGTGTCACAGTAAGTGAGTTGGACGGATAATTAGTATGCGAGATCTGTTCCGTGAGAGTACAGGGGATGGCCAAAATGTTTGGGATAGGCAACTTTTTTTTCTCTCACAAAACAGTTCAACAAGCTATAACTTTTCATAGAGCGCATCAAAAAATCTCAAATTTTGACTGTTTGTCAACCTATTATGTGTGCATGATTGGTACAAATTTGGGCTCGATTGATTAATATTTCGCAATGTTAGAACCTTTCGGGTAAAACACTATTTTTCAGACAACTCATTTTTGAGGTGTCATATCTCGGAAACCAGTCAACCGAATTGAATGAAATTTTGAACGTACACTAACAATATGCGAATGCTTCACAAACTATTAAAACATAGGTGCTTTTTAAACGTTGAAGAAAATTATCAAGGATTGACACTTTTTGGATTTTTCTCGAAAAAATGTCATTTTTGCCTTTCTCGTCACGGTGTGTCTGGTGGACAACATTAATTTAAAAAAATCGGTATCGCTAAGACACCCACCAAACGAAAGCTAAGGGTCCCCCCTTTCATGTGAGACTTAAAGGAGAAAGTTCTATCGGCGGGTCTAGAACAATTTTTTTTTTGAAAAAAATTTGATATTTTTTCATTTTTTTCGAAGAACACATTTATGACAAAACACTGTTTTTCCATTGCAAGCATGATTTTCCGACGATATATTTTTATATTATGTTTATTTTTCTTCACATGAAAGCACAATAGTACCATGTGAATGGGAAATCCAGGCGATGACAGTTTTGTGTTTATGGACAGTGTGGTGAAAGTACTAGAACATTGAGTATAAAATCGAGTGATATGCAGTTCCTTTGATTTCCAATCTAGATTCCAATAATGTGTTTGCATCCTATGACAGATGCATATACGTCTTTAGGGTCTCGTATTTGACTGGCACCAGCAGGTCACCAATCGACCACCTTTACAGCATATACCGTCATTTGGTTCTTCAGATTTGTGCTCTTGAAATTTCGGGGTGTGACTTCGTCATATATGCTCCTAAAACAGCTTCTCAACTTCAATGCGCGTCTGGTACTCAAGACACATGTTTTCTTTCGTCTTCTTCTTCTTCTTCTTCTTCTTCTTCTTCTTCTTCTTCTTGGCGAAACGTCCCTACAGGGACAACGCATGCTTCTTAGCTTGTTCTATGAGCACTGTAGGAGATGTAATAAGAATAAATGAAATTGTTTGATTTGTTTGAAATTTTCTTATTTTATCTCCTACAAGCACTTTCACAGTTTTTAACTAAAAACTTCTTTTGCCAATTACTTTTGTGTGACTTGCTCGAAAATACTACATGCTCATTTAAGTCGAGGAAATTTCCTTCACGAAAAGGTCCTGGACTGACCGGGAATCGAACCCGTCATCCTCAGCATGGTTGTGCTGGGTACTCACGCCTTTGCAGATGTGGCTTTATGGGCACTTTTCGTTATCAAAAACAAATCATCGGTGAACAAAATCGGTTTACTGTTCAGGTCACTTGTTGACGCCGGTTTCTATCTGGATGGTAGTTCAAGAATATTTGAGAGCTTCATCTGATCTGCCTGATCTCTGGGTTTAACCCGCAAATATTCAGCAACCGCAGCAACTTTATGAGAAGTCTGAATGATGTTCAACCTGTTTCAATGTACTTCAGCTTCAGTGCAAACAAGCTGCTTGCCTTTGATCATTTTCCTGTAGCATCTAGAACACAACCGCAACGAGAAATTTCTTTCTGCGTCATCGGTAGTAGCGCTAGATCTGCCACGTTTGCCCATTATGAGAAGTAGTAGTTCTTGCAGAGCTACATATTTCACAAATAAGGGCCGCAACTCCATGTAGAAGGTTTCAAATAATATGTAAGCTCATAGAGAGTAAATCTAATGGGTATATTCGCCACCATTGAATGGGATAAATTTAAAAGAGCAAGTCCGAACTTTTTTGTGGGGTAGTACTAACTGCTATCTCTGATATCTTTCAGAAAAAAAGTTTTCATAATATCAACAACCTGCAAGTAGAAACAAGAACAAGATATGACATTTTCAATCCGTTATGATTAATATGTATGTGCTCAGACATATGTACTTTAATGTAAAACATGTATATATGTCAATAAAGCTGTAGAAATGAATGAAAAGTTGCTAACTCGTCTATTATGCCATGATGCTAGCAGAAGATGTGGAGCGGACCTGGTGTGATGGTTAGAACACTTGACTATCACGCCGAGGACCTGGGATCGAGTCCCACTCCCGACAAACTCGCAAAATGTGAGTTCTTCCTTCGGAAGGGAAGTGAAGCGTGGGTCCCGAGATGAACTAGCCAAGGGCTAAAAATCTCGTTAATACAGATTAAAAAAAATAGCAAAAAAACAAACTATTGATAACCGACAGATTAGCACATTGTTCTTACTACATATACCGTTAGACATGTAGCATTAATTATTCTGTTTTTGTCAGTAGAGTAAGGCTACCTGTTCACAAAGGTATACTGTTACCAATATTTTTTACTGAACAAATCTAAAACAGTAAACATCAACTGCTTTCGATGATAATTGTGGCGGAAAAACATTTCTTCAAACACAAAACGTACTCTTTGGTTTGGTTTTCCTCGTCACTTAGGGGGTTCTTGTCGTAGTTGTTTCTTTAAAAGTAAGTAGCTATACCTAACTGCAATAACTGCAGGAGCTATACCTAACTGCAATTAACTAAAAATGTTTAAGTCTTAGGTACCATAAAGGTGCACAAATTGAACAAATACCGGCATGTGATAATTCTAACCGAACCACGGCATACAAGGATATAAGACATACCATCACATTGATAAAATTGATGTGGAGTTCTAGATCGTTTTATTCATGCTTTTGAACGATTTAAATTGCATCATCAAGAAACTTTAAGTTTTCCGAAATGGATTACCTTCCAAAGGTTGTGCCCCGTTATCCGAGCTACTTTGATGTATGTTCTATTTTTGTTGACATTACTCGGCCTACTTTGATCGTTAAACTGTTAAATCATAAGACACTGTCAATAAAAAATAAGAAAATTGCAGCCGCAATAACTACTTCCACATGTATAAAAGGCGAAGTTTATTTGTATACGTGAACTATCAGTTACTCGTCCCGGAAGGGGTTTTTAAAAAACGACTATTTCGTTTCACTGTTGAACTAAGACTGATTTTATTTTCTCATATTAATTATTACAAAGGCCTAACGTTCCCTGAGCTACCTAACAGACTTGCTAGCCTGGCATTCCTATCTGTTGTCGACTCACGGGTGTAACTTGACCTCGGTGCCGGTGCTGGTGCTGGTGCTGGTGCTGGTGCTGGTCCACGTGCGTTGTCTGCTGATGTGCAAGTTGGTGATAATTGCGCGGGCTCGGCGTTAACTCCTCCCTCCTTAAGTTCGAGCCGTCTCGGATCGGTGTTTGATGGTTCCTGATGTCTTAGCCGCAAACAAGGGTTGATGCTCTTCACTAGTAGAATTATGACGATGAAGCAAGTTACCGTTGTCAGCGAAAATCCTCCGAACGTTGTCCAAAGTTTGAAGTGGAGACTGTCTTGTCGCAAATAAACGTGATCCAATTTCCGCCGGTTTTCGATGGCTGTATTTCCAATTATTGCGATGTCATGATGTTTGCTTAAATTCCACTTAATTAAACTGCCTTGAAATGCTCCGTGTAGCACTTCTGTGTTGATAAGGGTGGTTTCCAAGTTCCGAAATGTTTGATTATTGAAGCTAACTGTGCAATTTTGAAATCTTATGATGAAATTTCCGGTGATGACTCTGTCGGTTGGTCCGCAATTAGTTTGTAATGTATGGTTTATGGCATTCGAGATAATGATGGTATTCTCGTTTGCCAACTGCTGTGTTGTTTCGTTCTTTGGAATTGAGCTGCAACTTGACTGCTTTCCAAGTATGATCGGTTGGATGCAATTGTCCTTAAACTCTTTGATATTTGATGATTTTTGTACAAAGTCTCCAGGTTTATCCGTAGTGAACAATTTCGTACCGTGTCGGATGACATAGTTTGGGTGTGCTTCGATGATTTGGTTGTTGACGATGAGCGGGAAGATCCTGATTATGGTCGATGTGGTTTCCTCAAGCTGTGGGACTTGTAAAATATACAGCAAGTCTCCGTTTTTCACCGCAATTTTCGGGGTGACGAATTGTAATGCTTCGTCGGGAAAATTGATAGTTACTCCTTGGTCTTGGAGCGTAGATTTGATGACGTTTATCTCTCGCGTAGACAGTATCTTGTGATTTGCGATGGATATTCTCGTAAGGGTGATCGCCTCTTGTATGTTGTCCAATAATTCATTGATGACGTCGATATTCAGCATCGTGGTGATTGCATCTGTTGTGTCCATGCTGGCCTTGTTTACGTTGATCGAATTTACTATATTATTAACTGTTTGTGTCAGCTGGGTAATCCTATTATTAATGTTGTCGTTTATCCTGTATTGATGATTATTTTGGTTGATAAGGTCGTTCATTGTGGAGTTGATGAGTTGGAGGTCCTGAGCGTCCGGCGTTCCTGCGATCCATTTCCATGCGGTGCCAAGGGAATCCCATCTTCGATGTCGACGTGATTGCTGAGGTTTCAGCCCGTATAGAGTCGAATAGAGCTTTTTTATCCTGAACTTTATGACCTCGTGTAATGGGTTAGTAGGTGTTAGTTTGTTATAAAATGAGTTTGTAAGACTTTCAATGGTTTCTTCTATTGTGCCTAAATTAACTGGATGTATTATTTTTATGGATCCTGTTTGAATTTTGCAATCACTTATTTTGATTTGAACAATAGGATTGTTTAAAGTGTTTATGATGTGTAGTAGCGGCTCGCATGATGTCATAAAAAACGCGATGAATAACATGAATGTGAGACGTAACATCTGTAAAATTAAGGCTAATGTTAGTTGTGTTATAATCGTTTTAACTCTATGAAAAATTAAATATTGATCGTGTTTCGTTATAAATTGATTTGATTGGTTGAACAACGTTACAATAATCGAAGAAGTAAATGTTTTGCACTGAGTTACACGTTTACGCTAATAAATTGAAATGACACAATTTGCGAAAGTGTTCTTAATATTTACAAAAAATGGTTGTTCTTCTTTTTCTTGCAAAAGTTGGAAATGGTAGAGGGTGCATCCTCCCTCCTTAAAGTGCCGAAAATCCTCTTTCGGTTAATCATTTTGTTATTACTGTTGAATTTGGGGAATTTTTCTTTCTTTTCCATTTTCCCTAAAGGAAGATAGGAGAACGTATTAGCATATTATAAATCAATCATGTAAAAGTGAGAGAGACCTGTTCTATTTCCTAACGCGGCGCAATTTGTCTTTATGCAATTTGCGTCTTGCACCATCTACATAGGTTTGATGGCGATCTGTATCTACTACCACGTTTTCGAACAAATCTCTCGTTTTTTGTTTGATTCCTTGTCGTCTGTTTAACACATCCTGACCAGAATCAAGAGGAGGTGGATCCTCTCTTCGTTTATTGTGCCACTCTAGCTGTTTCTGTTGGCATATCTTTGCTCGTAGAGCGACCTCGTCGAAAAGTTGATCTCTGGCTTCAATTATTTTTTCCATGTCGAGAGGCCTTTCTTCTCCATCCTTACAGGCTCTAAAAATCTCTCTGGGTTTTAATTTCGTTGAAGAATGGATAGCATTGTTGTACATGGTGCATGCCAAAAGATACTTTTCTTTTTGACAAACGTTTTGGAACCTATCACGATTACAACGAAATATCTCACTCAATGTGGAGTGAAACCGCTCTACCGTGCCATTGCTTTCGCTATGGTTGGCAGGGGTGAAAAATTGTTGGATGTTTAGTTCGCAAAGAAGACTTCTTATTTCTATAGATTTTATCGCTGGTTCGTTATCTGAAATAAGTAGTTTGGGAAATCCGTGTATTGAAAAATATTTGATCAAACCTTTCTTTACATGGGGTATTGATCTAGACTTAATAGCTATGAGAGAAGCATACTTTGAGAATTTATCTACAAACGATAAGAAGATATTCGGTTGCGCTATGAAAATGTCGGTATGTACGATTTCCATAGGGGCTTTCGGCAACGGAGTTTCGCCAAACTTAATTTTATATGGTTTCCTTTCATATTTGTTACGGTTGCATGTGTCACACATAATGACGAATTGTCTTATTTTCCTCTTCAAATTGGGGAAATAATACCTTCTCAAAATTTCGTCATAATTTTCGTTAATTCCACGATGAGAGCATTCGTGGGTTTGCTCAATGAGCAAATCCTGTTCTTCATCGGCCGTAATGTCGATCAGCTGTTTTTGTGAAATTTTCACTTTAAAATTTTTGTGTTGGCTGAAATAGTTACGGTACACAACCTGAAGGGTTGGTATAACTTTTTCGGGAACTTTTTTAGCATTTGTATTTCATTGTCATCGATAAATAAAGAATTATTTGCGGTGTTGATGATGGCATTTAGGTTACGCAAAGTTTCATATCCTATAAGTCCGTCGAAAAAATTATGAAAACGGAAAAGAAAAAACGTTTGCTTTGGAAGAGCATAGTTTCTTATGATACTTTCAAATGGATTCCATTCGATGTACCCGTCGACATCAAATGTACCCTTGATGTTTCTAACTTGATGTTGGAAACATTTAATATGTTTTGGATCAATTAAGTTGGGCGAGATATAATTTTTGTTCGCACCAGTGTCAATGAGAAGACGAATTTTACCGAGACTGGTGTCGAGCTCTAAATAAGGAAGGAAATTGTTAATCACGTCGGGGGGTTTCGTTCTAAGTCTGGAGAAAAATTTGCGTCATGTTCATGATTGGCTAATTCTTCTTGTTGAAAGTTATATTATGAATTCGACTGGAAATCAAAAAACTTTTTTTGAGAAAAATATTTTTGCTAATTTTGAGTTGTTTACAACATACATCGGAAGTGACGTATATGATAGTGCATCATTGAACGCACACAGCGCACCCCACCCGGTACTGAAAAAAAGTGTCGCTAGTCGAAAAGTGTCGCTAGTCAAAACGTCGCTATTCGGTTTGGTGCTGGCGCCATAATAGCTTTGACCAGGCTCGTATTCTGCTTCCTCTTCGTATGCAAGATTGTATTGCGACGAAGTGGGTGGTTGCCCTTCTTCATCGATGTACTGTTCGTGCACGTTGATATGCCCGGGCCTAAAGGGCGGCCTTAGTCCAGTATGCGATTTTGGTTCCTGTTTGATCGCTAAGCCTTGGTTGGGGACAAACGGTCTTGCTAATCGTTGATTGTGTGGAAAGAAGGGCCTCGGTTGTGCCGGCGGCACATACGTAGGCTGCCTATTCTGAGTAGCAACAGGCGCTTTATATGTTTTGAAAACATTCATTGGTTGTTTAGTAATCTTTTCGCGTCTCCTGTTTACCGCTGCTTCGTGCTCGGAAGCAACGAGGTACGCATCAGCGAGAGATTTGGGACGGGTGGATCTTGTTAGATCCGATGTCGCGTCGTGCAACCCGTCAACGAACGCATTAACTATAAGGGTCTCGTAGGTACCCATTATGGCCTTTGCTTCGTTTGGCGTGTTGTTGGTAATTAAAATTTTGGCGTTGATTTCTGCCAGTAGTGACTTCGTTGTTTGATAAAATTCTGTCACTGTTTGTCCGCCTTGTTTTAAGGTTGTCATTTTCGACACTAAAGTAGATAAGCTGGACTTATCTCCAAAATATTCTATTAGGGTATTCTTTATTGAATCCCACTCCAAAGGGGTGTGACTCGCGGAGAGGGCATCGCTTGCTTTCTCCTTGATTTTATCTCTAATTATGCCCGTCCAAATGGGCAGAATTTGAGGAATATCCTGTGGCGGCATAAATTTTTTTGATTCTGTTAATTTTTCTTCCACGGAGTCGATCCACCGTGGTAGATCGCGTGGGTTTCCGCTAAATTCCGGGACCATTCTAATTAGGTCCGGAATCTTTGGAAATGCCGGAGCCAACTGCACGGATGGTGCGGGGGCTGTTGGCTGAGCAGGAGCTGCAGCCTGAAGGGCTTGTAGCAGCTCATTCGTGCGCTCTGCTCTAACATTCTGATCTTCTACAATTCGTAGGAGATTATCTATCTGCTCCTGCAAGTCGGAGACGGTAGATTGTCTTGTCGGCATTATTTCTTCTTACACTGCACTGCACAAATAGGAGTCACTTAAAAAAATAGTATTCACTTCAATATTCAACTAAATAATATTCACTTTCTCTACTAATATGGATTAAATTAAACTTAAGCTATGACTAACCTTTGACCACCGATGATCGTGTTCCTCGATTCCGATGATCTGGGAGGGTTCGTCTCGCCGGGATCCAGTCCTGTGGGTCAGTGCTGTTCCTCCTGATGTTCCCTCAGGATGCGCTTGCCGATGAAAACACTCACACTTAACTGTCGATTTTCACACAAGCCGCTAATTTTCCTTTAGCGGTGGCTTACACTTGAAACACGCGCTTATCACTGAACCGAATCCGGCACGGCTGCGCCAACTATCAGTTACTCGTCCCGGAAGGGGTTTTTAAAAAACGACTATTTCGTTTCACTGTTGAACTAAGACTGATTTTATTTTCTCATATTAATTATTACAAAGGCCTAACGTTCCCTGAGCTACCTAACAGACTTGCTAGCCTGGCATTCCTATCTGTTGTCGACTCACGGGTGTAACTTGACCTCGGTGCCGGTGCTGGTGCTGGTGCTGGTGCTGGTGCTGGTCCACGTGCGTTGTCTGCTGATGTGCAAGTTGGTGATAATTGCGCGGGCTCGGCGTTAACTCGTGTATGCTCAGATACTGCTGAAATTCTATTCAACTGCCTTAAATATTTTTTTTTTCACTTTATGTTTAAGCAATATTTTGTAAGGAAAATTTTTAATTTTTGATTTGACCCGTTTACTCTTTTAAAAGGACACGTTACTAATGGGCGACCTCATACAAGCCAAGGTTGAAAAAAGAAAAAACACAAGCCTCAATGATAATAATATTTGAAAAAAAAAAATTGTTCTAGACCCGCCGATAGAACTTTCTTCTTTTAGGCTCAAATGAAAGAGGGGACCTTCAGCTTTCGTTTGGTGGGTGTTTTAGCGATACCGATTTTTTTAAAATAATTTTGTTCTACCAGACACACCGTGTCGTACACCAAGGTGTACCGAAAGGCTATATGTTCACTCCAAAAACGAAAATTTGATAGAGCCTCCGGAGGGGTCAAGTCTTATATACCAATCGACTCAGCTCGACGAATTGAGGTGATGTCTGTGTGTGTGTATGTGTGTGTGTGTGTGTGTGTGTATGTGTGTGTGTGTGTGTATGTGTGTGTGTGTATGTGTGTGTACAAAAAAACTCACATCACTTTTTGGCAGTAAACCTCAACCGATTTTATTGACCGACGGTTTATTTGACGCGGAATCTGGTCCCATTGTTTCCTATTGAAAATGGTTCAGATCGGTCCAGCCGTTCCGGAGTTATGGCCATTTAGGTGTTCCGGACGGTACCCCAGGAAGGGGCCAGATATGAAAACGCTACAAACCCATCCATGCGGCACATTTTCGATAACTTGATGAAAAATAGTCTCAGAGCACTTCTGAACCGGTAGTGTCCCGGAACCGGTTCCGGGTGTCCCGCCGGAAGTGACCAAACATAAAAGTGAACTAAACCCATGCATGCGACATATCAAACCGCGGCTTTTTCGATAACGTGGTGAACAGTAAGCAGGAAAACATTCTTAGACCATATCGGAGCCGGTAGTGTTCCGGAACCGGTTGCAAATGTCCCGCTGGAAGTGGCCAAGTATTAAAGTTAACCAAACCCATGCATGCGACATATCAAATAGTGGCTGTTTTGATATCCTGATTAACAGTAAGCAGGATAATATTCTCAGACCATATCTTAACCGGTTGTGTCCCGGAACCGGTTCCGGGTGTCCCGTCGGAAGTGGCCAAATATAAAATTGAAATAAAACTATGCATGTGACATATCAAACCACAGCTTTTTCGATAACCTGATGAACAGTAAGCAGGAAAGCATTCTCAGACCAAATCGGAACCGGTTCCAGCCAGATGTTCCGCCGGAAGTGGCATAGTATTAAAGTTAATTAAACCCATGCAAGGGACATATCAAATCGTGGCTTTTTTGATATCCTGATGAACAGTAAGCAGGAAAATATTTTCAGAACATATCTGAATCGGTTGTGATCCAGAACCGGTTCTAGGTGTCCCGCCGGAAATGGCCAAATATAAAAGGGAACCAAACCCATGCAAGCGACACATCAAATCGCGGATTTTAAAGCATCTTGATTTAACAAAAAAAAGTTTGCGGCCATATTGGGGGCAACCGGTAGTGTTCCGCAACCGATTACGGTTGCCCCATCGGAAGTGGTCAAATGTAAAGGAGAATAAATTCGGCACATTTAATGACTTTTTAGGTAATCTGATGAACGGGTAACAAAAAAAATCATAGACCATACTTTGGAAAACCAATAGTGTGCCGAAACCGGTTCCAGGTGCCCCGACGGAAGTGGTCAAATGTAGAAAAAAAAAACAAACGCATACACGCAGCACACTAAATAACGGCTTCTTCGATAACGCGAAGAACGGTCAGTCTCAGGTCAGTAGTGTTCCGGAACCAGGTCTCAGGTCAGTAGTGTTCCGGAACCAGATTCGAGTGCCTCGCCGGAACTGGCGAAATGCACGAATGAACCAAACCCACACATGCATTACATCAATTTGCGACTTTTTAGGAGAACTGATTAATAATTTGCATGAAACTAGTCTAAGACCACATCAGGGACAATCGGTAAGTGTTAAAATGTGAACCGAAAGTTGTCAATATGAAATTGAATCAAATCCATGCGTGTCGTACCATAAAACCACGCTAATTCGACAATGATTGCTGTTAAATTACCTGTGTAAACTTTCAATTCGATAAACTAACTCTATTTTAGTTTTGCTTAGATTGTATGATTTGTTTTTGAACACAAATCTTACAGATATTGTGGTGGTACGTATTGATAGCTTGTACATTTTACGATTGTTGGCTTCCCTGCGGTTGATCACCAAACGGATCAGGTGTCGGAATGCACCAAATTAGAACTTTCGGAAGTAGCAGCTGCACGAGGAGCCGCTGCGGGTGTAAGTAACATCACAATATCGTATCGTTCGTATTTACAGTGTATTACACTGTGACATTTGATTTGCATTTGATCATTTTTTTAATTCAACAAATTTCGAATGAGCGGGGTACAAGTTAAAAAGTGTCTTATTAAAGAGTGATGAATACGTGGCCCGAGCAGAAAAGAATAACAACTGAATAACACGTCAAGGTATTTTATATTAAATACTACCATACCTCGATATGCCCTTCATTAGGTGGTAATAAGAGGCAAAATAACAAAAACGAATACCATAATTTTGTATGAATAACACCTTGAAAATAACAAGTTTTATTATTTCAATAATGAATGCATACCTAAAATTTCCAACACACTACCAAGTACTGCATTTGTTATTCAAAAGGTATTGAATAATAAAAAAAAAATAAAAATTCGTATTATTCAATTGTACATTAGTTCGATAGCTGAATTTGTTATCAAGTAGGTATGCCATAACAAATAAATAACAAATCTCATTATTGGATTTTATATTTATCGATAGCTAAATAAATTGCAATTAGTTAGAGTAGTGTGCGGTAGTTCGGCAGCAGCAAAGTTTCGCGCGTTCGCTTTGCTAGATTTTTGCAATTTTATTTCCCTCTTCCCTCTGCGGGGCTCCGACGACGGGACGCCAAGCAGTCTGTAGTGTGCGGTAGTTCGGCAGCAGCAAAGTTTCGCGCGCTCGCTTTGCTAGATTTTTGCGATTTTCTTTCCCCTTCTCTCTGCGGGGCTCCGACGACGGGACGCCAAGCAGTCAGTAGTGTGCGGTAGTTCGGCAGCAGCAAAGTTTCGCGCGTTCGCTTTGCTAGATTTTTGCAATTTTATTTTCCTCTTCCCTCTGCGGGGCTCCGACGACGGGACGCCAAGCAGTCAGTAGTGTGCGGTAGTTCGGCAGCAGCAAAGTTTCGCGCGTTCGCTTTGCTAGATTTTTGCAATTTTATTTTCCTCTTCCCTCTGCGGGGCTCCGACGACGGGACGCCAAGCAGTCAGTAGTGTGCGGTAGTTCGGCAGCAGCAAAGTTTCGCGCGTTCGCTTTGCTAGATTTTTGCGATTTTATTTTCCTCTTCCCTCTGCGGGGCTCCGACGACGGGACGCCAAGCAGTCAGTAGTGTGCGGTAGTTCGGCAGCAGCAAAGTTTCGCGCGCTCGCTTTGCTAGATTTTTGCGATTTTCTTTCCCCTTCTCTCTGCGGGGCTCCGACGACGGGACGCCAAGCAGTCAGTAGTGTGCGGTAGTTCGGCAGCAGCAAAGTTTCGCGCGCTCGCTTTGCTAGATTTTTGCGATTTTCTTTCCCCTTCTCTCTGCGGGGCTCCGACGACGGGACGCCAAGCAGTCAGTAGTGTGCGGTAGTTCGGCAGCAGCAAAGTTTCGCGCGCTCGCTTTGCTAGATTTTTGCGATTTTCTTTCCCCTTCTCTCTGCGGGGCTCCGACGACGGGACGCCAAGCAGTCAGTAGTGTGCGGTAGTTCGGCAGCAGCAAAGTTTCGCGCGTTCGCTTTGCTAGATTTTTGCAATTTTATTTTCCTCTTCCCTCTGCGGGGCTCCGACGACGGGACGCCAAGCAGTCAGTAGTGTGCGGTAGTTCGGCAGCAGCAAAGTTTCGCGCGTTCGCTTTGCTAGATTTTTGCAATTTTATTTTCCTCTTCCCTCTGCGGGGCTCCGACGACGGGACGCCAAGCAGTCAGTAGTGTGCGGTAGTTCGGCAGCAGCAAAGTTTCGCGCGCTCGCTTTGCTAGATTTTTGCGATTTTCTTTCCCCTTCTCTCTGCGGGGCTCCGACGACGGGACGCCAAGCAGTCAGTAGTGTGCGGTAGTTCGGCAGCAGCAAAGTTTCGCGCGCTCGCTTTGCTAGATTTTTGCGATTTTCTTTCCCCTTCTCTCTGCGGGGCTCCGACGACGGGACGCCAAGCAGTCAGTAGTGTGCGGTAGTTCGGCAGCAGCAAAGTTTCGCGCGTTCGCTTTGCTAGATTTTTGCAATTTTATTTCCCTCTTCCCTCTGCGGGGCTCCGACGACGGGACGCCAAGCAGTCTGTAGTGTGCGGTAGTTCGGCAGCAGCAAAGTTTCGCGCGCTCGCTTTGCTAGATTTTTGCGATTTTCTTTCCCCTTCTCTCTGCGGGGCTCCGACGACGGGACGCCAAGCAGTCAGTAGTGTGCGGTAGTTCGGCAGCAGCAAAGTTTCGCGCGTTCGCTTTGCTAGATTTTTGCAATTTTATTTTCCTCTTCCCTCTGCGGGGCTCCGACGACGGGACGCCAAGCAGTCAGTAGTGTGCGGTAGTTCGGCAGCAGCAAAGTTTCGCGCGTTCGCTTTGCTAGATTTTTGCAATTTTATTTTCCTCTTCCCTCTGCGGGGCTCCGACGACGGGACGCCAAGCAGTCAGTAGTGTGCGGTAGTTCGGCAGCAGCAAAGTTTCGCGCGTTCGCTTTGCTAGATTTTTGCAATTTTATTTTCCTCTTCCCTCTGCGGGGCTCCGACGACGGGACGCCAAGCAGTCAGTAGTGTGCGGTAGTTCGGCAGCAGCAAAGTTTCGCGCGTTCGCTTTGCTAGATTTTTGCGATTTTATTTTCCTCTTCCCTCTGCGGGGCTCCGACGACGGGACGCCAAGCAGTCAGTAGTGTGCGGTAGTTCGGCAGCAGCAAAGTTTCGCGCGCTCGCTTTGCTAGATTTTTGCGATTTTCTTTCCCCTTCTCTCTGCGGGGCTCCGACGACGGGACGCCAAGCAGTCAGTAGTGTGCGGTAGTTCGGCAGCAGCAAAGTTTCGCGCGCTCGCTTTGCTAGATTTTTGCGATTTTCTTTCCCCTTCTCTCTGCGGGGCTCCGACGACGGGACGCCAAGCAGTCAGTAGTGTGCGGTAGTTCGGCAGCAGCAAAGTTTCGCGCGCTCGCTTTGCTAGATTTTTGCGATTTTCTTTCCCCTTCTCTCTGCGGGGCTCCGACGACGGGACGCCAAGCAGTCAGTAGTGTGCGGTAGTTCGGCAGCAGCAAAGTTTCGCGCGTTCGCTTTGCTAGATTTTTGCAATTTTATTTTCCTCTTCCCTCTGCGGGGCTCCGACGACGGGACGCCAAGCAGTCAGTAGTGTGCGGTAGTTCGGCAGCAGCAAAGTTTCGCGCGTTCGCTTTGCTAGATTTTTGCAATTTTATTTTCCTCTTCCCTCTGCGGGGCTCCGACGACGGGACGCCAAGCAGTCAGTAGTGTGCGGTAGTTCGGCAGCAGCAAAGTTTCGCGCGTTCGCTTTGCTAGATTTTTGCAATTTTATTTCCCTCTTCCCTCTGCGGGGCTCCGACGACGGGACGCCAAGCAGTCAGTAGTGTGCGGTAGTTCGGCAGCAGCAAAGTTTCGCGTGTTCGCTTTGCTAGATTTTTGCGATTTTATTTTCCTCTTCCCTCTGCGGGGCTCCGACGACGGGACGCCAAGCAGTCAGTAGTGTGCGGTAGTTCGGCAGCAGCAAAGTTTCGCGCGCTCGCTTTGCTAGATTTTTGCGATTTTCTTTCCCCTTCTCTCTGCGGGGCTCCGACGACGGGACGCCAAGCAGTCAGTAGTGTGCGGTAGTTCGGCAGCAGCAAAGTTTCGCGCGCTCGCTTTGCTAGATTTTTGCGATTTTATTTTCCTCTTCCCTCTGCGGGGCTCCGACGACGGGACGCCAAGCAGTCAGTAGTGTGCGGTAGTTCGGCAGCAGCAAAGTTTCGCGCGCTCGCTTTGCTAGATTTTTGCGATTTTCTTTCCCCTTCTCTCTGCGGGGCTCCGACGACGGGACGCCAAGCAGTCAGTAGTGTGCGGTAGTTCGGCAGCAGCAAAGTTTCGCGCGTTCGCTTTGCTAGATTTTTGCAATTTTATTTTCCTCTTCCCTCTGCGGGGCTCCGACGACGGGACGCCAAGCAGTCAGTAGTGTGCGGTAGTTCGGCAGCAGCAAAGTTTCGCGCGTTCGCTTTGCTAGATTTTTGCAATTTTATTTTCCTCTTCCCTCTGCGGGGCTCCGACGACGGGACGCCAAGCAGTCAGTAGTGTGCGGTAGTTCGGCAGCAGCAAAGTTTCGCGCGTTCGCTTTGCTAGATTTTTGCAATTTTATTTCCCTCTTCCCTCTGCGGGGCTCCGACGACGGGACGCCAAGCAGTCAGTAGTGTGCGGTAGTTCGGCAGCAGCAAAGTTTCGCGCGTTCGCTTTGCTATATTTTTGCGATTTTATTTTCCTCTTCCCTCTGCGGGGCTCCGACGACGGGACGCCAAGCAGTCTGTAGTGTGCGGTAGTTCGGCAGCAGCAAAGTTTCGCGCGCTCGCTTTGCTAGATTTTTGCGATTTTCTTTCCCCTTCTCTCTGCGGGGCTCCGACGACGGGACGCCAAGCAGTCAGTAGTGTGCGGTAGTTCGGCAGCAGCAAAGTTTCGCGCGTTCGCTTTGCTAGATTTTTGCGATTTTATTTTCCTCTTCCCTCTGCGGGGCTCCGACGACGGGACGCCAAGCAGTCAGTAGTGTGCGGTAGTTCGGCAGCAGCAAAGTTTCGCGCGCTCGCTTTGCTAGATTTTTGCGATTTTCTTTCCCCTTCTCTCTGCGGGGCTCCGACGACGGGGCGCCAAGCAGTCAGTAGTGTGCGGTAGTTCGGCAGCAGCAAAGTTTCGCGCGCTCGCTTTGCTAGATTTTTGCGATTTTCTTTCCCCTTCTCTCTGCGGGGCTCCGACGACGGGACGCCAAGCAGTCAGTAGTGTGCGGTAGTTCGGCAGCAGCAAAGTTTCGCGCGCTCGCTTTGCTAGATTTTTGCGATTTTCTTTCCCCTTCTCTCTGCGGGGCTCCGACGACGGGACGCCAAGCAGTTAGTAGTGTGCGGTAGTTCGGCAGCAGCAAAGTTTCGCGCGCTGGCTTTGCTAGATTTTTGCGATTTTTTTTTTCTCTTCTCCCTGCGGGGCTCCGACGACGGGACGAGTGTGCGCGCGCCGTGGTTCGAGTCGGTTCCGAATTTTTCGCTTCCCTTCGGCGCTAGTTTCCAATACACTTTTAGTTGATAATAAATATTTTCTTTCATTTTTGCATTTACACAAAGGAGTGAAAAATGTTACTTCGGGTTCGCCGGTCGAGAAAAAAATCCGGGCGCCGACAAGTGAGTCGCGTTCAGTGTATTTCTGTGTGGAATAGACTAAAGGTTTCTGCTCCCTAGTGGAGTGGAGACGCGCGATAGAATTTTCTTTTTGGCTAGTTCTTGCGTCGAAAAATGGTCGGTTGTTAACGGCGGTTTGTGTATATTGATCCATTGTCAAATCATATCACCAACCATAGGTGACTCCCGGACTGACAATGTACCTTACCCTACTAACAAAAAATTCCTTCCTGAGACAAACGTGGAGATGCAGCGATTCGCGGTCTTTTTAACAACGTTTGTCTTACTAACATTCCCTTCCATCCTCGATGACCGTAAGGACGTGGCCGGCGCCGTTATTGACCTTATTAAAGTTGAGAGCTCTCGACCTGTGTACATTGAGAATAGTAAGCTAGTCCCAAGCCCTATTCATTGGTTCCTTGTGCAATTTCGATTGCTCTGGTCAATCACGGAGTAGCAACTACGAATTGTGCGGTCATCTATGCTCATGCTCATGCTCATGCTCAGCTAAATAAATTGCAATTAGTTATTAATTAGAGAATTTTGGATTACCTTAATTAGTTATTAGCAGAGTATTCATATTTTGTGGTATATTTTACGAATAATTTACAACAATTTTAGAATTTACCATTTTAACTAAAAATAACTAGATAGTTCGGTTTTAGATAACAATTAGTGTAAACCTTCAGCTTATTTAAATCGAGGATATCACGTTTCTGGATCAAAAATCATCATGACTCCAATTATATTTCTAGTACCGTGGGGTGCCCTAATTTCGCGCGGGTCCAAATTTCGCTCACTGATAATATTTAGAGATCATAATCATATAACTAGTTGTTGAATTGTCTAAATGTCACTCACTGATAATATTTAGAGATCATAATCATATAACTAGTTGTTGAATTGTCTAAATGTCACTTTAGTTTCATGATTATGATATCTAAATATTATCAGTGAGCGAAATTTGGACCCGCGCGAAATTAGGGCACCCCACGGTAGTACTACCGTATCATTCCTTCGGGAAAAATATTTCTAAATAATACTACCAACGAATCCGTTCAAATGGTTGCAGTTCAAACAGCTAAAACGCAATACGGGAAGAACAGAAAAAGTATGTTCTTTTTGATCATTTAAATGCCATACTCACCCGTTAAATCCTGAGGTACGTTTTCTTCCTTAGCCCCACGACATCTCTCAGCGAGCGTTATCGACTCTGGACTATAGTAACAATCCGAAGATGGATTGTTTGAAATCTGGAATTTCCTGGAATCTGCCTTTGCTGAAGCTTCTTTCCTGATGATCTGTCTGCTGTAACGTTCCAGTAACGTCGACCAGCACTTCTGAACAGATCATTCTGAAGCTTTCTTTCGGAATCTGTTACCGGCGGCTCTTGGACGATTTTTCTAGTTGTAATAATGCCACTACGCCATCCAGTGATGGAAAACAGTGAGGAATGCAGCTGAGTAGACACAAACGCAAAGCTATCCTACTCGTGAACAACAGAAGCCAGAATATATTCGCACTTCCTTCACTCGCGAGCTAACGAAGCTGGTCGCACTCATGATTGATTCGCGAAGCAGCTCTGAACATTTTTCAATTTTGTGAAAAAACGAATTTACACGGCCGACAGATTAACTTTTCAGGAACAATAAAGCACAAAACACTACTATCTGATGGATAACTGCTTGTTTTGCTATTAAAATTGCACTAAAATGCAATTCCCGCATCTCCACTTGTTCTTCGCGAATAAAAGTTCATGAGTGTTTTTGTTTTTGTTTTGCTTCATACTCGTGAAGCAAGCGGGTGCGAATAAACTCACACACGGCTTACTCTCGGCACCGTGAGTAAACCGTTTGTTGCTTTTACACTCGCGAGTTGATTCACGATGAGAGTGTTTCCATCTCTGACGCCATCCATTTGGAAACATATTGGATCACAGGTTTCTGTTTATGAAATAAAATAACTTTTCTATTATAAAAGAAAAAATCAAGAAAGCAATCACACATAAATATAGGATAAAAAAAGTTTACAGTAAGGGGGCTTCCATTAAGTACGTCACGCTCAGAGGGGGAAGGGGGTTCTGGAAAGTGTGACAAGCAATGCATTAGATATACGAGAAACCCGTACGAAGGGGGGAGGGGGGGGTCGAAAATTCTCAGATTTTGCGTGACGTACTAAATAGATGCCCCCTAACAGCTAATCTTTTTAAAGAAATATATCAAAAACTCTTAAATTACCTTAGTCATTTTGACTGCATCGAGTCCATTTAATGTAATAGACTAATTAAAAAAACATAACTTTTTCAAATTCATTAATTCTTTGTGCTACAGCAACAACAAAATAATTATTGTTATATTTGTTTTAATCAACAGCATGATTTTTGATTGCTTTGAGAATAAACTGAGATGGTCAAAATATGACTCTACGTAGTTTATGGATACTGCCAAAGATTATTCCTTATTTCGCCCTGTACATGCCTCAGTTTATTGAGCATTTGTGATTAATGCGCTAAAGTACAATCATAATCAGTCAGATTAACTAGCCGGTTCCGCAATGAACCGGTGCATAGGTGATATACCGTAAGGTTGCCATTCACCGTTATCTTTTTGTCAATCATACAATAATTATCTAAACGGTTTTAAACTATCGTAATTGTAAACTATAACAAAAGAAAATGCAACACATTGTCACATCCAAAAACTTTCATTTCATCAATGTTTTATGTCAGTGTACTTCAAATTACGCTCACAAAAAACATTTCTGACATTGCGACGCAGGGCTCAATGGAATGCCCACTGGAACTGTACAGGACAAGCTGTGATAAATATGCTGTAGGTATATTTTTTTAACAAAACAGGATTCGCCAAGTTCTTTAATAAACGAAAGTTATTAATTTAATTATAATAAATGTGATTCTATGGAAAATTATTAGCGATAACAGGAGCCATTAAGTTGTAAAACTTATTTTTTTTTTTCGGTTGTTAACATCAAATGTTACGATCGCTTTCTATTAAAATATTATTATCTTGTTCTTGTTGTTAAATCATGTGTAACATTCGTTAATGTTATAAACTTAACAAAAATGTCGTTAACCCTTTACTTCCCACGACTTCGAACAACTATTTTTATGCCAAGAAAACGTTTGCCAATAAAAAATTTCCGATGAATTCTGAGACTACATCCGATTTTTTTTTCAGTGGCAGATTTTTTTTTCTATAACTCTTCCAACTTTGAACCAATTGACCTGACTTTTCGTGCACAGATAGTACCAATCGTGCCGATATGTGTACAAAATTTCATGAGAATCGGTTTAAAATTGGCTGAGTTATAGCAAAAATTCGACCCATGCAAAAAAAATAATCGTGTGTACTGCCCCCATTGGCACAACAGTCCCATGTGAATAGGAAACCCAGCAAACATGGGACTGTTATGCGAATAGGGGCAGTGTACGTGTATTCATTATTAGAACCCAATTAACACTATTTGTTTGAAAATTTAGATGAATTACATGCCATATTGGTACTTACGTTTTCTTAGGGCCCATAGGGCCGAAGCGGTAAACGTGCATGAACATGCGGACTGTGATGGGTTCGATTCCCGACCGGTTGAGGAACTTTTCGTAATGGAATTTTCCTCGATTTCCTCGAAAGAATAGCTTCGTACCTGCCACACAATAGTCCTGTTCAACGACGTAGGTTGAACTTGCTCGAAGCTGCTGCATTTCGCTCTTACCTGTTTGATGACAAATGGGTAAGAGCAAGATGCAGCAACTTCGAGCAAGTTCAACCTGTGTCGTTGAACAGGACTAATATACGAACGTGAAAATGGTCATTGACAGAGGAAGCTCTCGTTGACCCTTCAGGGCGCGCGCCGTTGTAAAAAGTACACAACTACCACAAAACTTCGCTTGTACACCAAGGATCAAACAGGCGCGCGTCCTGAAAGATTAATAACTGTGGAAGTGCTCATGGAGCACTCAGCTGAGTAGCAGACATTGACCCAGTTGGGACGTCACGCTAAGAAAATGAAGTACTTACGTTCTCAGCGGAAGTTGAACCCAATTCGGCAAATTTTCGGATCCTCACTTGCCACTGTGACGGATCGTTGCGCGTTCCCCCGATATACTCTCCGAACTACGTCGGCTCAAGAGATCCACAACTAAACACGCACTAAAAGGACAAAGCTCTGCTCATCCTAGATGACTCCGAATTCGCCCGCAGCACACCAACCAGTTGACAACAGACTGCCTGACAAAAATATCTCAGCAGCACAGCACCGGGCTTGCTGGTAATTTGGTCCGAATAACAATCTGTTCCGCTTCACTTCGGATACGTTAGACATCCTTTTCACTTCACTTGCAAAGCTCGTTTTAATATTTTCACACTACTTACAGCACGCACGCAGCCGCACAGAATTGCACGACATTTCTATAAATAAAAGAAAAAAACTAGCGGAACGCGGTTTGTCAATATTTATGTTTACGTTGGCGTCATGAGTGACGTATGCACAGTATACACGCAAACGCGAAACCAATCAAATGTAAGTTATTCCAACCAACTTCGAAGTTGCACGCAATGTTGCAAGCGTATACACGCAACATCAAGACTCATATTTTTTGGGTAAATTATACTCAAAAGTCGCCAAAGGTCTGATTATTTTTCCTATTTCTTCAATTAAGGATGTAAAGTTCGACGTTTAGTTAGTGATAAGGTTTTTTTTATGTAATTTCAGTATGGAAAGCTCTAATTTTGCGTAACAAATTTATTCGAGAATCCTAATTTTGCGTTTATTCCAGGCCCCTGGCATGAATGAAATTTATCGTAGCCAACATCTAACTGCCTTATACTCATATTCATGCAAATTGAAACGCGCGTGTAATCAACAAACGCAGCTTTTGTTTGATGTTGTGAGCCACACACGAAATCACATTCACAATGCGTGTTTGTTGGGTTGCTTTATTCAACTAATCGCATGCTCCTCTTACCGTACATTAATATAAAAACGAGTTTGAAGTGTTTCGTGATCATAAGAGGTGGAAAAAATGATTCCAAAAACTGATCAACTAACCAAAATAAACGTTAAACAAAAAATTGTTGATGTTTTCGCATTTGACAGTGGGCGCTATTTATTAGCGCCCAGGACATCCTGTCTACCATGATTCCAATGCATTGATATACAGGGTGTTCAATAAGTTCGGATACAGCATATAACTTGAATTAATTTCACATCTGTAATTCAAATTTTCAAAGTAAATGTATTTGTTGAAAGGTCATATAACACTGATCAAATATAGCATATGGTTTTGAATAAAGTCTTTTTCTACTTTTTTTTATTAGCCTTAGATGTATCTAAAGTTTGTTAGTTCCGGCACGCTGGAATAATTTTCGATAAGTTGCACAAGCTACAGAAGTCTAAAACGTTGATTTTTGAGTTTACATCTCACTATACTAAATTAGAATAACTAGATTAATAGACAAAAGCATTACACTGTTATTTCAGTGATGATATGGTGATAAATTTGCAAGTTTAGTCAAAATGTGCTTAAATCTATGAAAAAGGCATAAATACATTATATAAAGCCAATTTTGGTTAAAATTTGCCACAATAGGGATATAATCAAGTTTTGGAAAAGATAATGATAGATTAAACTGAGATATAACGCAGCCTTGCTTTTTGACAAAACAAAAATCATTAAAACAGGTACAGCGGCAATTTCAGCAATTTTAAAGATCAAAATAAAATGAGTCCGTACTTCACCCAATCTGAATTTTACAGATTATTTCGTATGGCCATAGTTGCTACCACTAATGCTTAAGACAACAACCTAATTTGATTTAACTTAACACCATTACTCAATAAAAACTAGACGAAATACCAATGACAGACGTGCGTGCCGGCTGAAAGGATCTTGAGACACATTTGCAATTATTACAAAAGGATAAAGGACAGTTTGTTTCAAAACATATACTGTATTTGATCAGTATTATGTGAGCTTTCAATTAATACATTCACTTTGAAAATCTGAATTACAGATGGGAAATAAATTCAATTTCACTGTGTATCCGAACTTATTGAACACCGTGTAGACCGTGTCAGGGGCCTGGTTTATTCCGACACTGAGGATACCGCAACTCCGAAAATCATACGAACCAACTATGATTTTTTGACACAAGAATTTCTTGCAAAAATCATAGTTACGAACTATGATTTTGGATTCAAAGCGCCAACTATTATTGTCATACTGTTACTGTATAAATTTCATAACACTCACGTATGAAAATCATACCTATAACGTACAAAAACTGAAACTACACACTTATTTCTGAATTGCCTGTTCGGTACTTTTTTGACGAGATTATAACAGCAGTATTATGTTTCCAGTTCAAAACCGAATTAGCGACATTTTTTCTTTGACTTCCGCTGCTTTTGCCTTGCGTTAAACACAATGTCGGAAGTGGGGCGCTGTATAGAGCACCAGGAGTACAATACAGCGCCCCACTTCCGACATTGTGTTTAACGCAAGGCAAAAGCAGCGGAAGTCAAAGAAAGAATGTCGCTAATTCGGTTTTGAACTGGAAACATAATACGATCTCGGTAGTTTCGGTAATCGATTTTACTGAGGCTCAGTAAAACAACTGTCAAAATCGTATGGAAAAGGTAAACAATGCATTTTTGCTGAACGAGTTCGGTGCTCAGCAGTTTTAATCTCGTCAAAAAATTACCGAACTCGGTAATCAAAATTAAGTGTGTATATCTTATGATTATCATACATATTTTTATGAAATATTTTGCACAAATTTTAAAAAATCGCAACCTGGAATCGAACCAGGAACGTTAAGGTTGGCGAGTGCGTGCTTTACTCATTCGCCCATCGACGCTTCGGAAGTTGAAGTGGTTAAAAGCCAATAAAAGGTTTTGTTGTTTTCTAGCAAGGCGCTGTCCATAAACTACGTAGACTCAAATTTGGCAATCTCAGACCCCCCCTTCCCCCTCGTAGACTTTCGTCCATACAAATTTTTTGAAATTTGTAAGGACCGTAGACTTTGGCCAGAACCCCCCCTTCCCCCATTAGAGTCTACGTAGTTTATGGACAGGCCCCAATGGTGTTTCATAATACATCTTATGATTTTCAAACGATGCTGCTTATGAGATTTTTCATACGACAAGTCTTATGGATTTCGCTTTTCAATGTATGAAAAGCATACGAGAACTATTGTCGTCGCGGTTGAAACCCGAAGTTTCCCCACACCCGACAATCGAATTTTCTCAAAATCCGTTCATGAAAGCTAACGTCGGACGTAGTGCGCTGGACAGCGGACCTGGCCCTGTATCCAGCGCACTGTGCCCGACGTACGTCCGACACACGGTTTAGGAGAAACATCGATTTTCGCGTGTCAAAAATTCCGATTTTCAACTGCACGAACAATATGAAATGATGAAAAAAATAAAAATAACTGATTCATAAGATGTCAACTATGAAAAACATACGAACAGTATCCTCAGTGTAAGAACACAGCCTCAGACCATATTTTAGACAACCGGTAGTGTCCCGAAACTAGTTCTGGGTGTCCCACTGGAAGTGGTCAAATGTAAAAGTGATTTGTACCTATGCATAAGATAAATCAAATCGTGTTTTTTTTTGGGTAAACCTGATGTACGTTAGCAATGATATTGCCTCAGACTATATTTGGGAGATCCGGTGGTGCTCCGGAACCGGAAAGTAACCAAATGTACCATGCGACACATCACATCACGGCTTTTTTAATAACCTGAGGAACGGTTAACTAGAAAATAGGCTCATACCACATTAGAGACTACTGGTAGGGTTGCACAACCAGCGTTTGATGCTTCGCCGGAACTACGAAAGTAAATAAAATCAATGCAAGCGATGTGTAAGAGAACAAAATCTTGACATATTAAACCCACATACAAACAGACGTCTCACTATACTCACTACGTTCTTGTTTTTAACGGTCAATAAAATATAACCTAGAATGTGCAGAAAAAACTTTATCGAAGACCGCAAAGTGATCTGTGAATGTGTAAAAAGTTATATCTTAGCTTGTTAGTATCGTCTTGATATTGATCAGCTCCCAATGTTAGTGAAGGTATTCAAGCAGTCAACTGAGAAATCTGATATTATTCAGCTCTGCTTTTACGCTGAACACAACGTCGGAGCGCGTCGGAGTATGTGCCATCAATAAGTTTTAAGTCAATTCAATGATGGCATTGATAAAATGCTTGCTTTTCTTAAAAAATATCAGGATTCAGGAACACTTTGACTTACGTCGACGGAAAGATCGTGAGAACATATACGACGAGAAAGGCACTATCACCTCTAGGTGGATTAATTTGGGTTTTTTAACATTAATGTCAATAAATTTTAGTGTTGATATCCAAAGATTTTCCACTTCTGTTCACAAGTTATTTCTAATCAGATATATTAGAGCCTACTTAGATTGAAGGAAGAACATATTTAGTAATTTTTGTGTGGTATTGTAAATTTGACTTATTTTCCTCTATATGGATAAAAATTTCAATCCGGTATAACTCATTTCGCCGTGAGAAAATATTACATTTTATAACGTCGTATTAAGTATCAATATATTGTTGATAAACGTTAAAAAATTCATTCAAATCGGTTCACTGGTTTCCGAGATATGACAGCTCAAAAATGAGTTGTCTAAAAAATAGTGTTTTACCCGAACGGTTCTAACTTCGCGAAAAATTAATCAATCGAGCCCAAATTTGTACCAATGATGCACATATAATAGGTTGACAAACATCTAAAATTTGAGATTTTTTGATGCACTCTATGAAAAGTTATAGCATGTTGAATTTTTTTGTGGGAGAAAAAAAGTTGCCTATCCCAAACATTTTGGCCATCCCCTGTAAGTGTAGTAGTGAACCAGTTAGTTAGTCAAAGAGTGAATTATCGAATAATTGATCGATCACGATCACGATCAATTCTGACTATACATGTCAATGGTTGCTCCTCCGTGATTGATCTGAACTGGTACCAATTGTACTGAGATCCAACTGAATAAGGGGCTGGGACATTCCACTTATTCTCAAAGTGCAATTTTAGCAGTTCATGCATATTTGATCAATTACGGCGCCGGCCAAGTCCTTATAGTCAGCTGGGAAGGGAAAGGAATGTTAGAGTGTACTGGTTGTTGCTACTAGAGACCGAGAGCACTCTGCGTCCCCACAACCCGCACGGACTAGGGTATTTGTTAGACGGAAAGTATGGGAGATCTGGGAGTCACCGTTGGGTCGGTGATGCGATCCGTGGATAGGGGTTATTTATAGTGTTCGTGATAGATTGTGTGGTGAATAAGGTGAATAAGGTCAAGCGGCACAGCACGCTTCGGTTGCATAACTTATAGGCGTTATATATACACTGTGCTGTGAGTGGAAGTTGGAAGGGAGGGAAACTACTTTTTTTTTCAATTCGTTTCTGGTTCTAGCGATGGCTATGAACATAAGAATATACATGAGTTGAATATGTAGAGAAGAGAGAGAAAGTGGATAGAAAGATACAAAGTAGGAGGAAAAGGACGGGCCAGGGATTGAACCCATGACCTTCTGTATACGAATCAGAAGCGGTAGCCATTAGACCACCAAGCCCGTCAAAGAGTGAATTATCGAATAATTGAGATGATAAATTAGGGTGTTAATGAATGAATTAGTTGTTCAACGAGTGAGTTTATATATTAATAAGTGAGAGAGTGTGAGAAAATGAGTGAGTTGGTAAATTAGTGAGAAAGTGAGCGAGCTAGAGAGATAGTGACTATGTAAGTGAGAGCAAGTGAGTGAGTTTGTGAGTGAGTGAGCCTGTTGTTGAGTAAATGAGTGAGTGTACCTGTGACCTATTGAGTAAATTAGTGAATTTGTTAGTGAGTAATTGACTGAGTTAGTAAATAAGGAAGGCATATAGTGATTCCCAAGCAGCACACTTTTTACAACTAAATCACGGTAATTCCTATGCGATAAATGCAAAAGTCGATTCAAAATGACTGCAACATCGATCTCTGCAGCTGTTTAACCGAAAAAGTGCAGGATTTTATCAGTATTCTGAATTTCACTTGCAATAGTTTTCATCACTGAAAATATGAATTTTGCTTGCGGCCATCCCATATGCTTGCGAAAATCGAAGAAACTGCTATGCAACCTTTATTGTTTTACTAAAAAAATCGTTAGTTACAGATGCTACTAGGGTTAGTGAGTCTTGTGGTGAACTAGTGAGTGATGGAGTGAGTAAGCTAGAGATTTATTGAGTTGGGAAGGGGGAGTGAGTCTTTTGGTGAGTGATTGTGTTGCAGAGTGAATAAGTGGGTGTTAAGAATTAGCAATAAAGCTAAAATTCACGGATAACAAAAAAAAAACAAAAATAGTGAGTAACTGAATTTTGTAGTGAGCTAATAATTTAATGAGTGAGAATGTTAGTGAGATAGTGAGTAATATAGTGAGTTGGTGAGTGAATAATACATTGAGTTAGTGACTGATGTAGTGAGTTGATATTATAGTGGAAGTGATTGATGAGTGAGAAAGTGAGTGAGTGAGTGAATGAGTTAGTGAGTAATGTAGTGAATAATGTAATGAACTAACAAGCAAATGAGTGAGTGAGTTTGTCAGTAAGTGAACGGGTGAGCAAGTGAGTTAGAGAGTTTATTAGCTGTTAAAATAGCCAGCGTGAAGTTCAGCGTTCTTGACGTTTATACTTCAAGAGAAACCAGTTTGTTTCACCAGAGTTTCTTTTTCGGTTTTCGTGCACCGAACGTGTAAACATCACTGATTTACCGAGTTATTTGGTTCGGCGAAACCGAAATATCGGTTTTATACAATAATAAACTGCTTTTCTTCGGTTCTTTTTTGATTACCGAGTGAATTCTGTTAAAAATTAAACCGAGATCGTTATTATTTTCTAAGTTTGCGTATTAAATAAAATTTGATACTTTAACCCTCGAGTGATCGCGCTGTTGTATTTTGTACAACACGTTGAAAAAATCTCGCTTTTTGTACTCAGCATTAGCGTGGTGCTGACGCAGGTAGTCAACCGCGCGAGTTACGGAAGGTTAAATCGAATGATAAATCTTTATAATTAGCACTGAGCAATCGATTCACCGGAAATTTTTGCCAATCTTACAATCTTCGCCCCAGAAAGACATCCGCGGATCAGAAATTTCCTATATCTCCCTCTCCGATCAACTGGATATGGACAGCATGACCCTTCACGATACGTCGCAGCACGATTCAATGAATTCCATTACGCCTTCGACTTCAATATAACTACTTTCAAACAGCGGATTTCCAGGAGTTTTCGTGAAGAGGGTAGACAGCTGCATTAGTTATGTTATTTTTATGAATCTTCTTTTATGTGCATTATGTTAGGTTGTCTATTGTTTCATTGACCATTGTTGTAAGTGTTAGTAATAGTTATTTATGTAACGAGTTGCAAAAAGTTGATTTTTTCAGCACGAGTCGTACATTTATCCAACGAGGCTTGCCGAGTTGGATAAATACGAAGAGTGCTGAAAAAATCGAGTTTTGCAACGAGTTCCATACAAAATTTTATGCGATGATTTTTTCATAATGCAACTCATTTGAGTTGCATAATGTTCATAATGCAACTCAAATGAGTTGCATTATGAACATTATACAACTATTTTTCATTATGCAACTCATTTCAGTTGCATAATGAACCAGTTCGGAAAAATTAGCCATTATGATACCAAAATGAGTTATATAAAATGTAAATTATAATGCTGAATTGCATAAAATTACTTTTAATATTATTACTTCATTAAGACATTTTGTCAGATGATTTTAACCAAACTAAATAAATAAATAAATAAATCTATTAGTTTAACCATTTCTCGAACAAAATCACAGCAAGACGCTCATTTACGATATCACCTACCTGCCAACTTCCTCACTTTTGAACCCCATCATTTACCAATATCTACGCACTCACTCACTCAGTCATACACCAACTCACCAACACTCACTTTTTCTTGAACTTATTTTTGCATAAACTTTACCACAAACTTAAATATCACGTTTATCAATTTACTCGTTTATCAACTTACTCATTTATCACCATATACTCACTCATAAAATGTCACTCACCAAGTCACCTATTCACTCACTCGGATTCTTACTTATCAGTTCATTCACTCATCAACTTACTTGTAAATCACCTCATTCACTGCTCAAATCAGGTCTCGACTCTATTTTTGTATTGTGCAAGGAGGAAGGAATGTTGTGTGCGCGGTTTTAATATGAAAATGAGCTGCACTGTGCACATTTTCAGTGCGAAACGCCATCCCTGATCTCTATAACTCCCTATCTCGATGCGATCTCGTTCGTTTTAGTTTCAACACACGAACACTAGCGTGAATTTTTCCATACACAAAAATGAACGCTAATTCAAAGGCTATTCAGATAGCATATGCAAATATTACCCAATTGATTTGGGTAAAACGGCTAAATAATGATAAAACTAACAACCGGGGTAAGAGTGCACATGTTTTTCTACAAGTCTCACAACTACATCTACAAAAGATGATTACCACATATGTAGAGAGTTAACTATCATCAAAACAAAATCAGCTATCTTAAAAATATCACAATAAAAATCGGTGCCTATTTGACCTTAAAATGAAGCATAAAACAAAAATAAATTGTCGGAGACACTTCTCTCATCTGCTGAAATACGTCTTTTGTGTGCTAGAAAATGTTTTTTTTAATGTTCAGGTCCCGCCCAAGAGTGTACTTTATATTTGGTCATAACTGAAAGCTGCAAGTTTAGAATAGGCGATTACCTAGCCACTCACTTACCGACATACTAACTCAATCAAGCATTCCAATCACCCAAAGAAATGTACACTACCCGTCATAAGTACGGACTCACAAAAAGTATTGCAACAATATTACATCACCCTGAATCACCTCGATATCTCTAAAACCAGAACACCTACAAAAATGCCGCCTTCAGAAAAGTTGTTGCTTTTGGTCTTCTGAATAACTTTCCTCAAGACAGCATCTTTGTAAGTCCTCAGGTTTTGGAGATATCGAGGTGAGGGTGATGCAATATTGTTGCAATACTTTTTGTGAGTCCGTACTAATGACGGGTAGTGTAATAACTCATGCATTTACCAACTCACTAACACTCACCAACTCGCTTATATTTTAAGATGGTTCACTTCCGATCAGTCATTATATTCGGTATCCTGCATCGCCATTTTGCACGCCATATTGCTTTGGCTTCGTCATGCTTCACGACAGTACAGCCGATTTGTTAAACATTTACAAATAAGATGAACAAACACTATGTATGGTTTGCAGCCATACCTAACGTATGAGCTACAGATTGAAACTGCTAGTTGGGAGAAAGCCAGTTTTCATTCAACTGGAAAGCAAGTTCTGTTCTAGCTGGCACGTAATGCTAGCATACAAGAAAGGGATTGACTTCCCAAGTAACAGAACGAGCTTAAAAGCAGTTTCTTAAGCTAAAGTTAGCTTAAGAGTGGTTTGTTTCACTCTTATACAGCAAAAAAGTTTGTTGGGTATGCTGCAATGGAGTATTAATGAGAGTTCATTCCTTCTAAAATACCTGGTACAAAATCTGCCGAAATTATTGTTTCGGAGTCTCGGACAGAATTAAATTTCCGTATGCTTTTTCTGAACTTATTGAAGTAAAATTTTCTGGTTGAGTTCATTGGGGAATTTCTTGTAACATTTGTAAATATGTTTGTATTTTGAAGGTATTCTTCACGGAACCATTTCAAGAATCTTTAGGGATTTCTCAGAAGAAATTCATCGATACCCCAGGTGAAAAATATAGGACCCATACATAGGCTTGTGAATACAATTTATTGCTTCAGGTGATAATCTGGAATAGGCGGCATTCTGAATGGCCACTTTGTGGACGAGTTAAACTACCCGTTCATCCACTTATCCGTTAACTGTTCAGTTTACCAGATATTGACTATTAACCAATGCAGACTGTGAGATCCATCGTTTTTTCGTTAATATTGATGAGTTTAGCTGCGATGCAATCTTTACCAGCTACTTTGTTCTTTATGAGCTGATGGATAGCATCCTCACTTCCCTCAACGTAGGAGGTTTGTTCATTCCCGTTTTCCTCTGGAACTTGGCTTACCTTTCTTCAACTTAGTGTTCTTTGGGCACTTTCTCAGTTTTTTAAGGGCAATTCTTTGTCTGCCATTTAATGAATATGAATATATCGACCTCTTATCTTTCTCGTGTTTAGCCTTGCATATTTCGGTTTGTAGCATGAAGCTTTTGCATACCTCTTGTGAACTGCATCGCAAATTCATCTTATTGCACTCGCATAAATACTGAACGGTGTTTTTTTTTCTCCCGAAAGTTATGGATCTGTGCTTCCGTTTTTGTTTGTGCCGTCCCACATTCTGTCGGGTTCCATCCTGCAGCATTACCACCCGCGCTGCTTTTTTCTCTTTCGAAACTACTCTGCAGCCCTCGTCGAGCCAAACGATCCGTAAAATTTCGTAATCGACAGTGTTTTTGGCCGCGTTAATGGCGGCATTGATTGTATTCCAGCCAAATTGAACGCTGAGAAAGCTGCATCGAGATTCACGTACCAAGCTTCCACTTTTAAGTTCCTTTTTGTTGCTAAAACGTCGTCGTTGCTTACGTTGGTATTGGTTTGCATAATTCTTCAATTATTGTCTTAAAAAGACAAAAAAAAATAATTTCAATCCTGAATAATGTGATAATGTAATAATTTTTCATCCTGTTCACAGAGCCTGGCATCAACTCTTTAACCCAAGAAGTTTTGGGTTCTACTTTCTGCCTTCAAACGCAACGCAGTTCAAAACAGTTACACTCAAGCCTTAGTCTAAATTTACTCTCACGATATATTTTATATGAGCTCTTGACCCCATGAACATTACATAATTTTATGCTTTAATATCTAGCAAGTACTTCACACTAAACAAACAAAATAAATCATCCTGAAATATGAAATAAATCTTTGGCTCCATATACATTAAGATGTCGTGAGCGATAATTGAGCATGATGAACGATCAGGGGTTATTGAGATATTCATTACATTTTCAACGTCTCGTACTAACTATGGACTGTCCAATGCTTCACCCACCACTTCTTTGTAGCCGCTCCAGGTGATTAAGTGAGCAATAATAATTAGTTGTTTATATTAGCGATGTGAAACAATCAATCCGATTAGCATAAATTGTGCTATTGGTCACACGCCCGCCTAAGATTCTGACTATATAGCTATACTGTACTGTATGTACCTTAGCTGTACTTTGTGGAAATGAGTTCAAGTTCAAGCGAATGACTTTGGATCAGACTAGTATCTAGCACCATTGGGGAGCTTACAGGCGACAGACGTTTGACATCTTTCAGGTATAACTAAATGTTTAATAGCCCCCTCCAGGCCAGTATGGTGATTTTTTCTCGAAAAGTATGCAGCCAGTTAGTAATCACTGCCACTCGGGAGCTGACTATACAAACGGTGAGTTTCTTGAACCCCGTAATCAATTAATCTAACGTGACATAGAAGGTGCCCTAGTTTTCATTTCAACGACTAAATTCTTTGAAGGAGAGATCGGGTTTCGTTCTCTACAGCAAAACTTTTCTCAAACAGTATCTATGAACCAGTAGACAGAGTAATACATAAACGCAATTAAAAAATCAATGTCGGTATTTATTTCTGTTAATTATCGGATATATTCGAGCCATGAGACAGCCGTTGAGTCGATCCCCGCGAGCCAGCGTCACCCCGTCTATTTGCCTTTCTGTACGACGTGGATGATGAAGGCCGGATTGGTCACCTTGTCCATGGTTTTAAAGTCGCCGTACTTCTCGTAGGAGGTGTGACCCTTGAAAATCGTCCTCACGATATCCTCGAACACGGCCAGCTTGTGGGGATAGTACGAGAGACGGAACTCGCTGGTGTCGCCCCTACCGGTGCTGATGACGTAATCCATCGTCACCAGAGTGGGTTTGCTGGCGACGTACAGGACCGATGTTTTGATGTCTGCCGTGTGGCTGCTCTGTATGATAATGAGAAGAGGCAAGAGTTCAGTGGCGGCGTTAATATGCGCCGTTGTTTTACGACCAGACTTACATTGTAGTAGATGCTCTTTGCGGGGGCTGCGCCCGTATCCATGATGTTATCGTAGTTCCTATGATCGATCAGCAGCAGACCGCCGGGTTTAACGCACTTCTCAAAGTTGTTGATAGCTTGGATCTGTTCGCGCTGATCACCGTAGTTATCCAGCAGATGGGCAAATGAGTTTCCCAGGCACATTACGGCGTCGAAGCCCTCGCCAATTAGGTGCTCGATGTCGTCGTAAAGCGTCAACCAATTGGCCTCCTCAATTACTGCAAAGGAGATGAGGAGATGTGTGGTTTGATTAGGGGGTTAGGTACCGGCAAGGTGTGTAAAACAAATTGATTTATGTTATGTGATAAAGATAATGGGATGGTTCTGGGGGGAAAGATTGACATGTAAGTGAACTACAAATGGGGAAATCCACCGATAAGAACCAGAGTAATACATATCCTGGAAACTTGTTATTCCAAATAGAGGAAATTACCTATTCTCGGCCGTTTTGTTCTCTTCGTCTTTGGGTGTTTTTTGAAACCTATTGAACTCAGAGTTGGTCTCAAATCCTTCCCAACTGAGCTGCATTATATGGCCAAGTTTCAGGCAATTTGGCTGACAAAAACCCCCCATGACGAAGAGAACAAACCTGCCGATAATATTCATTGTCACCCTAATTATTATAATAATCAATATGTAGAATGGATTTAAGTAAATGATTTGGTAATGGTTACGCTTCCTGGTTGTTCCACTAAATGTTGCACATGACCACATAAATTGTAGGGTTCATCCAATTTATTTAGTACAATATCTTCACAGCAAAAATTCGGACGTGATTACAGTAGTTTACAGCATTTTTGAACTCGGTAAGCTGATAATCATTTTTAGTGTAGAATCATGCCCTGAGTTCGAAAACGTGAAGGAAAAACATACAGTAGAGCGGATTTTTTTTTGTACTTTCCATTAAAGGCTGCCGATTTGAAATCTATTTTGCTTTGTTTTAAAGTAAAGTTGCTTTTCCTTCATACATATCTTTTATCCGATTGAGCTGAAATTTTGACTGTAACTTGCTAACATATAATATTTCAAATGTTCGTCGAGAAATAATTTTTCAATTGATTTTTTCTTACTGAAAAAAAATGCAGGAAATTTTGCTCAAATTTAAGGATATTAGCCAAAATAATCACCAATATCTCGAATCCCACTAATTTATTGTAAAAAATATGTTCTGATAGTCGAAACATATTATATTCAGCTGTCGATTTATATAAAAAATTTGAAATTTGTTTGACCGCACCGCAAGATATTTATATTTTAGTAATTTCCATATTTTTCTGAGCTCTGCAGGATTTTCAGGAAAAACTCAAAATGGTTCTATTTATTTAAAGTTTTACGAAGCACGATCTTGATATCACCACATAATTATGCATAAAAAATTCTGGTCGGTGATAGAAGTTCAAGGCTTTCGTTTTATTTTGCGAGTTCAAGATACAACAGAACGATGCTTTTCAATATCCAACGCTTATCAGCCGAAGGAATTGCTGCACAGTACCATCAGGAGCTGGACGAGGGAATAGGAGAGACCAACGGATCTGGAGATGACAAAAGTTTATCCATGAAGCAGTGACAACAACAGCGCAAGAGGTGATACCTAGGTGCCGCTCAATGACGCCAACGTGCAATGGTTGGTTCGTTGCGGAGTACCAACCAGTGCAGCCAGAAGTCGAATGCTAGTGGTCGGTACCCGGCTCAACAGAGAGCGGTACAGGGTGGTAATAGCAGCAGAGAAACGAATCCACAGCAGCACAAAGAGCGTGGCGCAGTGGCGTAGCAAGGGGGTGCGATGGGTGCGGTCCGCACCGGGCCCCCGATTTCAGAGGGCCTCCAAATCAAGGAAGGTTTTTTAACACTAGTTTGAATAAACTACAGTCGAGACTCTTATAAGATCACTGGTCGGGGGGCGCAACAGGAATCCGCTTAATAGGAGACTAAGAGCTTATGGGATTTCGGCATTTTGGGGGTGTGGCCTATTATCTCGGGTGTGTTACGAGTTAATGCAATACTTTCTTCGGCAAAGTTTTAGGGCTTGATAAGATCTACCATTTAGAACTTTGGTTCATATGATTGGTTGGCAATTTGACCGCTAGAGGGACCATCAACAATTTGATGCTAAATTGGGTTGTTTAATAAATGAAATATTGCTGATTTGTATATCCTAATCGAAAGAGCTCATTTTTCTGCGTATAACGAGATTTTATTGCGGTTCAATTCCTTTGTTTTGATGGTTAAATATTGCGGAGATTCCACCTGTTTAGACACCTGCGCGAAACTTAGTTGCGTGGATTTTTCTTGCGTGGGCACAGATATAAAACCAGACCGCGTCCTGGTGAATATTTCACGCTGTGCTGTTAGGTACACATGTGGTGATAGGTTTGCATTGTAAACAAACATTTATAACGCACCTACGCTGAAAATGAGCCTAATGATTTATTTGCGTCGGAATCTATAAATCTTCAAAACGGGCAATAAACAAAACAAATTTAATTTCCGTGGATAGAATGACAGTTCAATCGATAAAATGACAGTTCGCCCCGAACAAAAAAATTTCCCCATACAAACTTTAAATGCATTTTAAAAATAGTTCCCGGACCCCAAAAATTATGAAATTTTGGATTTCGACTAATTTTCGGATGGAGATTCCGATTATGAAATAATCTGAATACCCCTAAAGAACCCAATTGCAGTACAGGAACCATATCAGGTTGTCAAGCAAACGTTACGATATGCGACAGCTCAAGACCCTGATCATTTGGAAGGATAGTGTCTTCGAGAAAGTTGTTGGGTACGCCAACAACTTACTGACGATGAGTTGCGAAGTTCGAAATTCCTCCACTGGGCGGCGCTAGTGAGCAAGTGAATTTTCAAAACCTCATATCTCAGAATCCCGATAACTTAGGAAGATGGTGTCTTCGGGAAAGTTGATCAGTATGAATTAAACTTACATAAAAATAAACACTTGTTTCGCAATTCTGCCACTAGGCGGCGTTTACCGGTTTTTTTTTGTCTTTTTTCGACTTTTTGGCGGTTTTTCAGCTTAGCAAAACTAGTGTCGCTCCCTCGGAAACTTAGAAAGTTGATGTCTTTGGAAAAGTTGATCAGAGTGATATAAACTTACATAAAAATAAACACTTGTTTCGCAATTCTGCCACTAGGCGGCGCTAGTGAACAAACAAATTTTAGAAATCTCATAGCTCATAATCCTGATAACTTAGAAAGTTGGTGTCTTCGGCAAAGTTGGTCAGTATGACATAAACTTACATAAAAATAAACACTTGTTTCGCAATTCTGCCACTAGGCGGCGCTAGGGAACATGAAAATTTTAGAAATCTCATAGCTCAGAATTCTGATAACTTAGGAAGTTGGCGTATTCGGCAAAGTTGATCAGAGTGACATAAACTTACATAAAAATAAACACTTGTTTCGCAATTCTGCCACTAGGCGGCGCTAGTGAACATGAAAATTTTAGAAATCTCATAGCTCAGAATTCTGATAACTTAGAAAGTTGGTGTCTTCGGCAAAGTTGATCAGTATGACATAAACTTACATAAAAATAAACATTTGTTTCGAATATGCCACTAGGCGGCGTTTACCGGGTTTTTTCGTCTTTTTTCGACTTTTTTGGCGGTTTTTCAGCTTAGCAAAACTAGTGTCGCTCCCTCGGAAACTTAGAAAGATGGTGTCTTTGGAAAAGTTGATCAGAGTGACATAAACTTACATAAAAATAAACACTTGTTTCGCAATTCTGCCACTAGGCGGCGCTAGTGAACAAACAAACTTTAGATATCTCATAGCTCATAATCCTGATAACTTAGAAAGTTGGTGTCTTCGGCAAAGTTGGTCAGTATGACATAAACTTACATAAAAATAAACACTTGTTTCGCAATTCTGCCACTAGGCGGCGCTAGTGAACATGCAAGTTTTAGAAATCTCATAGCTCAGAATGCTGATAACTTAGAAAGTTGGTGTCTTTGGCAAAGTTGATCAGTATGACATAGACTTGCACAAAATTGGATACATGTGTCAGAATTCTGCCTCTAGGTGGCACCAGTAATCACGCAAATTTTGAAAACCTCATAGCTCAAAATTCTGCAATCTTGGAGAGACTGTATTCTTCATTGATGAGATGCTTGGTTTGAAATTCTGCCCCTGGGCAGCATGCATATTTTATTAGTTGTATACCTTGATTTCAGTCAGACTCGAAAGGAATCCTCCGTGGAATTTTTAAACTACTGAAACTACTAGACGAATTAAAAGAATTAAAAAAATAAAGAATTGCGAAACAAGTGTTTATTTTTATGTAAGTTTATGTGACTCTGTTCAACTTTTCCAAAGACACCAACTTTCTAAGTTATCGGGGAGAGCGACACTAAATTTGCTAAGCCGAAAAACCGCCAAAAAAGTCGAAAAAAGACGAAAAAACCCGGTAAACGCCACCTAGTGGTAGAATTGCGATACAAATGTTTATTTTTATGTAAGTTTAATTCATACTGATCAACGTTGCCGAATACGCCAACTTCCTAAGTTATCAGAATTCTGAGCTATGAGATTTCTAAAATTTGCAAGTTCACTAGCGGCTCCTAGTGGCAGAATTTTGGAACAAGTGTTTATTTTTATGTAAGTTTATGTCATACTGATCAACTTTGCCGAAGACACCAACTTTTTAAGTTATCAGGATTCTGAGCTATGAGATTTCTAAAATTTGCATGTTCACTAGCGCCGCCTAGTGGCAGAATTGCGAAACAAGTGTTTATTTTTACGTAAGTTTATGTCATTCTGATCAACTTTTCCAAAGACACCAACTTTCTAAGTTTCCGAGGGAGCGACACTAGTTTTGCTAAGCTGAAAAACCGATAAAAAAGTCGAAAAAAGACGAAAAAACCGGTAAACGCCGCCTAGTGGCATATTCGAAACAAATGTTTATTTTTATGTAAGTTTATGTCATACTGATCAACTTTTCCGAAAACACCAACTTCCTAAGTTATCAGGATTCTGAGCTATGAGATTTCTAAAATTTGCATGTTCACTAGCGCCGCCTAGTGGCAGAATTGTGAAACAAGTGTTTATTTTTATGTAAGTTTAATTCATACTGATCAACTTTCCCGAAGACACCATCTTCCTAAGTTATCGGGATTCTGAGATATGAGGTTTTGAAAATTCACTTGCTCACTAGCGCCGCCCAGTGGAGGAATTTCGAACTTCGCAACTCATCGTCAGTAAGTTATTGGCGGACCTAACAACTTTCCCGAAGACACTATCCTTCCAAATTATCAGGGTTTTGAGCTGTCGCATATCGTAACGTTTGCTTGACAACCTGATATGGTTCCTGTACTGCAATTTAGCATCAAATTGTTGATGGTCCCTCTAGCGGCCAAATTGCCAACCAATCATCTGAACCAAAGTTCTAAATGGTAGATCTTATGAAGCCCTTAAACTTTGCCGAAGAAAGTATTGCGTTAACTCGTAACACACCCGTGATAATAGGCCACACCCCCAAAATGCCGAAATCCCATAAGCTCTTAGTCTCCTATAACGCTCACCCCTGTCTAGTAGGAGTTCGTTTAATAGGAGTCCGTTTAATAGGAATTCGTTTAGTAAGAGACTCGACTGTACTTTAAATAGCGAAAGATTCCTATAAGTTCAACACTTCGCAGAACTTTTAATGGGTATGTGGGGGCCCCTTCGTGATTATCTAGAGTTTTTTGGAATGGGGCACACAGATGGCCCCAAAATTAAAAGAAAAATGTGTTAGGATTTAAATTGAATTTTACGAAATTCAGTATCGATATGGAAGTAAAATTCATGAGCATTGCGAAAACGTCCCTGGTATCCTAATTACAGGACCAAACATATTTGTTTACTTAGCTTAAGGTAGCAGCTGAAATTCAAGGGCCGCAGTTATGAAAATTAAGTTCTGAACACATGTCAGGTCAAAACAATTATAAAAATAGTTTGTCGATTTTTTTTGTTTTCTTATGAAAAATAAGTGAAATCAATGCAATGTATCCAACGATTTCATAAAGTATTTCTTACCATGTATTCCTTGAAGAATTTCTGCGAGATTGCCTTCGGGAATATGTATTACGATTTATCTAGCTCTAGCAGTAACTTCAAAGACTTCTACAAAAATTCCTCTAGGATTTACTTCAGACCTTTTTCATGGATTGCTTCAGGAATTCTTCTAAGCATTGATTTTGGAATGCTTGGATTGATTCCTTCAGGAACACCTCCAAGAATTCCTTCAGGAATACCTCTTTGGATCCCTTCATAAAGTCCTTAGAGGATTATGTCATGAAGTCCTTCAACGAACTCTGCAGATGAACCTTAAGGGATTTCTCCAAGATTCTTTGAGAGACTTCTCCAAGAAGGAATCTTGCAGGAGTTCCTCATGGAAAATACCTTTGATGAATTTCTGAGATCATGCTTGATCAGGTATGGCTCTTGAATGGATTCTTGTGAGATTTTCTGAAGGAATTTTGGAAGAATTCCCGAAAGAATCCTTGTAAAAATGCATGCAGGAAGTTTTGCAGGAATTTCAAAGGAATCCTCGAATAATCTTCTATATGAATTCTAAGATGTATTCGGAAAGAATCATTGGGTTGATTTTGGAGATATGTTTGATGACATTCTTGACGGATTACTACAGTAGTGTGAAGTAGTAGTAGAACTACTACAAATACTATGAGGAATCGCGTAAAGGATTCCTGAAGAAATTTTGAAGGCAAAGGAATGTTTGGAAGAATGCCTAGAATATTTTTCAAAGAAATCTATGACATAACCCCAAAGAATTCCTCTCAAATTCGTTGATGTGGATTTGCAAAACAATTTCTATAGATTTCCGTGGAGAAATTTCTGATGGAAGCCTTGGTGGAATCTCTTTAAGATCCCCTGAGGGAATTTGTGTTGGAATCCTTTGGAAATGAATGTGTTCACCCTTGCAGAGTTATCTGAAGGAAAACGTTGAGATATCCCTGAAGAAATTTAAAAAAACTAACGTAGCTTGAAAAAATCCTTGGAGAAAAAGAAGTCTTCTCTGGAATTTCTTAAAGGACTCATGATTGAATCGTGAAAGGGTAATTGAAAAAAAAATGCCTAAGGAATCTTTGGACGATTTCATACAGCAATTATTGGAAGACTTCTGAAGAAATCTTTGAAATGCTTGAACAATGCTTCGTAAGAAATCCTTGAAAGGACTTCAAGAAAAACCAGTTGTGGCATTGCAAAAAGAATTCTTGCAGAAATTTCTAAAAACAAATATTAAAAGAATTTCTAAAGAATTTCTCTGGGAAATTTGCTCAAGGGGTAGCCTCAAAGGAATCGTTTGCTGATATATTTAAGAAACTCTTGGGAATTCTTGGGAATACAGAAATTCCTTCAGAAACGCTGTAGCAACTTTCGAAACGAATCTTGGAGAAATTTCTAAAGAAGTCCTTGAAGTTATTCCTAGATGAATCGTAAAAGATATCTAAGAAAGAGTTCTTGGAGTTCCTCATTTGGAACAAATGCTTGATGAAATCCTTAGAAAAAATCTTAGAAGCTTCGTGAAGAAAATTCGAACGAAATTGGTGTTATCGCTAAGTAAATCTTTAATGGTATCAATAAATGGAAACCTCGGAAGAATGCCTTAAGAATTCATGAAAAAAATTCCAAAAAAATTTCTTGGACGAATTTTATTGATAATTCCTGAAAGAACTCTTACATTTTTTATTGGAACTTTGCTTTGGAAATGCATTCGGCGAATTTCCTGTGAGCTACCCCGTGGAAATCTTTAATATTACCTTTGGCGAAGTTTTTGTTTTGACAAAGCTTTTGGAAACCCTTCTAGATATTTTATTGGATTTGATCCTAAATTGCTAAAAGATTATTTTTGGGGTTTTTTTGTTTTTTTTTTGAAAACTATATCGGCAGTTCGTTTGAAATTTGGTTCAGTATCTCATTCGAAAACTTCTGGGCAATAATATTCGAAATTGATTTAGGTTTTTAATTTTTCAAGATATCTACGATACATCTTTTCGAAATTCTTTGGGTAATAGCTCTAGAAATTTATCAGGCAAACCCTACAATATCCCCTTCAGCAATTCTGTGGAAGTTTCACTGGCAGTCCCTTTGCTAATATACTTGACTTTTGTAATTCTTTCAATAGTTCCTTTCGGAATTCATTAGGCAGGTACTTTGAAAATTCCTTAGTTAATTTGTAAATTGAGGCGGCAATTTTAGAAAATTCCTCCATTATTTTTTCAAAAAATTTCTTTGGTAATTCCTTACGGATTTCCGTCTATTGTTACTTATAAGATTTTATGAGATAAACTCTTGCGAAATAAAAAAACAAGCCTTTACAATGGAACGGCCGAAGAAAATCTCAACGAATTATCTAAGAAATTTTCGAAAATCTAAGGAAGTTCACAAACCATTTCCTAAAAAAAACACAATTTTTTTTTGAAGGAATACCAGTAGATTTTTTTATTTACCACTGTTCTTTGGGGAATTTCTGAGAGAAATCTTGAAAGAATTCTTTCATTTTTTTATTTCAATCAGTTGAATCTTTAAGGAAATCGCAAGAGAATTGATTGGATGAACTAATAAATAAATCTTTGGAAAAACTCCTGAAGAAAGTTTGGGATGAATTTCTAAAGCATCTTTGAGTGGAGCGGTTTTGTTTAGAATACTTGACTATCACGCCTAGGACTTGGGATCGAATCCCACTCCCGACATACTCACAAAAAATGTGGGTTCTTACTTCGGAAGGGAAGTAAAAACGTGGGTCCCGAGATGAACTAGCCTAGGGCTAAAAATCTCCTTAATACAGACAAAAAAAAAACATCTTTGAAGGAATTCTTTTAGAATTTTCCATAAATCCTTGGTATAATTCCTAAAGCAATCCCTGCAAAAAGCCCAAAAGTAATCTTTTATAGAGCCCTTGGAGAAATTCTGGCAAAGAATAATTTATCCGATTGATAAAACCTTCGCAGAGGTTCCTATTAACATATTTGAAGAAATTCCGAAAGATTTGTTAGAAGAAAAATTTAAAAAAATCTCGTAGGAATTTTTGAAGCGATTACTGAAGAATTCTCTTAAACTTGCATTAATTACTTAAAAGACGCTTCTAGGCATTCTTAAAGAATTCTCGAAGAAAGTGGCAAAACAGTCATAGGAAGAATCCTTGTAGAAACTTCTGAAGAAATCATTTGATTTTATCTTATCAAATCATTTATTATGTAAGCATATGCGCTCCTATTTTCATCCTACTGAAAGCAAAGGAATGAAGCGCATTTTTATATTTTTGTTAGAAGTGAGCACGAATGATAACAAAAATTACGTTTTCAATCGGCGCAGATTTTTTTGGACGAAATTTGAGAGTAACTTCTGGAGGAATCAATGATAAATCCTGGAGAAATGCTTGACTGAGATGCTTGAAGGTAACTTCGAATATTTTTTTTTAGAATGAGAATGAGAGATTTTTTGTAAGAATTCCTAAGGAGTCTGATCAAAAGTCACAATAGAAATTTTTAGAAGAGTTCTTAGAGAAATGCTAGCAAAAATTCCTGAAGGAATCCTTTCTAAAAGAAGCTTTGGAAAAATTCTTAAGAAATCTTCAAAGGAACGCCTATATAAGTAATGAATACTTGAGGAAATTCCAAGATAACTTCTTGGATAAATCAATGGAGAAATGATTTACATCCGTGGAAAAATCGTTTAGGGGATATTTGGAGGAACTCCTGATAGAAACTATGGAGGAATGGTTGAAAAAAGATTGTTTTGAAGTAGTCTACCCAAGCAGCACCTGCAACATCATCCAAAATGTGGCTTTATATGCTTTGGTCTAATTGACTTGCACTGAAAGCACATGCAACTTCCATCTTGTCAACTAAGTTGCATTTAAACTCCGAATTTCATAAAGTTTCGGCTTTGTTTCATAGAAATCACCAAATGCCTCGTGTTTGACATCGATTCGTGGAGGCGGAGCTTACATATTTCTCACAAGTGATAAAACAGTCAGCTTGCATTTAATGTGCTATGTTACAGTCATGCAACATCATTTTGACAGTTCTCCAACTTGTGACAAAGAAGGTGCAATGAAGTAACAAGTCACTTTAGTAGCTTTTATGGTGTGTTGAGCAGCAACTTTCTCATAGAGCGTTTGGTGTAGCATGTAAGGTGAGTAGTTAATACTCCTGGTGTCCATGGTTCGAATCTGGACTAAATCTTTTTTCCATTTTTTATCATTTCCTCTAACTCAAGTTGCATAACGATTCAGAATCTGCGCTTTTTGGGTTTCAAAGAAGAAGCAATTGTGTTCTATCGTCTATAATACGGACAGTGAATAAATTGCACTAAGGTTGCTGTTACTGGCTTTGAAATAAGTCGTGTTGCTTGGGTATAGTACTTTTGAAAACATCCTCGGAGACAACACTGTAAGAATACATGAAAGAGTGTTTAGAGAAGTATTGAATGGCACCCATTCATGAATTACTTGAAACATTCTTGAAGACAAATTATTATTCAAGTAAGATTTTTTCAAACAAAATGATAAAGCAATTTTTGAAAGAATTCATAAAGGATTACTTGATGCAATTCAAAAATAAATTGTCAAAAAATCGTCATAATTCTTAGTAAAAAATTTACGTTCATTGATGGAACCCCGGGATGTATGCTTGCAGAAATCTTCGAAGAAATTCTTGAAGGACTACAGAAAATATTTTTTAACCTTCAGTCAGTCAGTTGGCCACCACTGCCAGCATCACGCTAATGCTGAGAAGTCGAGATTTTTTTTAACGCTTTGTACAAAATACAACGGCGTGATTATTTGAGAGTTAGAAGAATAGATTTAACATTGTAACATATGTATATCTGCAATTATCATGGGGCCCACAAATTTGGTACCGCACCGGGCCCCCAAATTCCCAGCTACGCTATTATTGCATGGACAGGAACGATATGCAGAGGTTTATGCTATTGCCAATGGTGCGCGGCACAAGACTGTGCCAGTTGTTGTGCAATAACCGGGCAGGAAATTTGCTGATAGACAAAACTATGGTGGCAGTCAGGGGGAAGGAGCACTCCAAAGATTAGTTGAAAGACTATCACGCCGAGGACCTGGGATCGAATCCCACTCCCGACAAACTCGCAAAAAATGTGAGTTCTTCCTTCGGAAGGGAAGTAAAACGTGGGTCCCGAGATGAACTAGCCTAGGGCTAAAAATCTCGTTAATACAGATAAAAAAATAAAGATTAGTTGAAAGGTAGCACCAAGAAACAGGATTACCATAATGGATGACGGCCAAGCAGGTGGAACTTCCAATACTGGATGAGGTTAAGAAGACCCATAAGGAGCTGAAAACAGCATGGCTGATGGGATGGACGAGATCCCGGTTTAAATACTTAAGAACGGAAGTGAACAGTTACATCAATCAATGCACCAGATTATTGTAAAGATTTCGGAGGATGATGAATTGACTACTAGCTGGTTGGATGACCTCATATGCCCAATTTACAAGAAAGAGCACAGACTGAAGTGTGGCAATTACAAAAGGATTAACATTTTAAAGGGCTGCAAAACGGTGAGACGAAAAGGAGAGCGTTCAACATAGCTCTGGTCCTCACAAGTTCCTACCTCATGCTTCCACGGATCAAGCGATGACAAAGACCGCAAGTTAAGAGTTGTGTGCTTAGCTGGTAGTGCAGCCTGGGCACTGTTGTCCTTCTGGATGTTCTCAAACAGCGTCTGTTCTGGCATCCTGCAGCAAAGTATGAAATGCTCCTCCACCGGAAACTATACTTACCTGGCAGCCCTACCACGCCACCGGGGACATTAGGCCAACAAGCTACTGTTCTCAATACCCAAAAACCGTTACAGAAAACGAAAATGAAAGATTACGAACTGGTTCAACGGCATCGACTTTTAGCGCGAATTGGAACTTGGAATGCATTAACCCTAGCCCAGTAGGATAAACTGGCACAACTAGCCAATAAGGCATGTCGTATGAAGCTTGAGATCCTAAGACTGAGCGAACTCCGTTGGCCGAACTTTGGAGAGCTCAGATTGGCGTTGGGTCAAATTCTGCTATATTCTGGCCTACGAGGTGAACACGAGGTGAACACGCTCCGTGGAGTTGGTTTCCTGCTAAGCGCTCACGCCCACGCTGCGCTCATGAAGTGGGAACCTATTAATGAGAGGATAATTGTATTATCAAGACGGTCGAAAATCAACCAATATTGTAGCCAGATTCAGAACACGGGTTCGAAACCTTACCATGATCCAATGTTATGTGCCAACCGATGCTGCTGAATTGCAAGATAAAGAGAACTTCTACGGTAAACTGAATGCTGTCGTGGACAAGATTCCGAATGGTGATATCAAGATCCTCATGGGCGACTTCAACGCGAAGGTTGATTCCGACAACTCGGAATATGAGCACGTCATGGGACGCCATGGTCTCGAAGAAATGAGCGAAAACGGAGAGCTGTTTGCAGAGTTTGGTGGCATGGGTTGCAACAATGACATGGTGATTGGGGGATCGCTCTTTCCTCACCGACCATCATCTCCTAATCGGCGAGATCCGACTGCGCATTGCTTGGATCCATCGACATGAGGAGAAAATCGGGTGCCGGTTCAACACACGCCAACTGGAAGACGCTGCTCTGAAAAGGTTCTTCGTCGAGGAGCTAGAGAACCGTGCTGCGGATATTCCAGAAGGTTGAAGCGTGGAAGATCAATGGAGCGCCATCAAGACTGATTCAACAATTCCACCACTCGCCAAATCACTCTCGACCTGGTTCGACTGTTTTCAGGGAGCTCCAGGGGTATTTGGACAACCGTTCTACACATAATTGTCCCATGTTATATGGGAATCCCTATGTACATGGGGCATCTATGCGTAGAACGGCAGTGCAGGTCTCTGTAGCGTTCCAGGGTGTCTCAAGGAGTATCTGGTGCTGTCAAGGGTGCTTGAAGGGGACCTGCCTGACAGTCCTCAGAACTCCTAAAATCCCCGTATTTTTTTTTGAATCCTCCTGAACGCATTCAAATATTTTATGAGACTCCCTAAAACCCTCTGAAATACCCAGAAACCCCTTGAAACGACCTCAATAGAGCCCTTAAAACGTAAATCCCCTTGAAACGTTCCGTAAATGCCTTAAAGCACCTCTGAAAGCTTCCTAATCCCATTGAAACGCCCTTTAAATCCAAACAATTTGAAATGCCTCTTGGAATGCCATAAAAAGGCTCTAGAAACCCCCAAAAACCTTCATGAAAACCCTGAAGAACCCCTGAAATGTTATTAAACGCTGGAGACCTCTACCCTGAACAGCAATAAAATCACCCTGAAACGTCCCAGAAACCTCCGTAATACCATTTAATCAATTTTAAGATCACTATCTTCTTATTCTTTTTTGGTTTAACTTCCTCACTGGGACAAAGCCTGCTTCTCAGCTCAGTGTTCTATAAGCACTTCCACAAGTATTAACTGAGAGCTTCCTCTGCCAATGATCATTTTGCACGTGTATATCGTGTGGCAAGCACAAAGATACTCTATGCGCAAGGAAGTAAAGGAAATTTACTCTTCGAAAAGTTCCTCGACCGACCGGGAATTGCACCCTCATCGTAATCATGCTAAATACCCACGCCTTTGAAGCTGTGGCTATGTGGGAACCTTTCTAAAAAAATATTTTAATTCGAACATCATAAACTCAGGAAGTTTACTAAGCACAGATCTTCTACGACTCTTCTACACGCGAGCACCGATGTTTCACAAATTGTTTTACAACGATCGTCTCTATTATGCCGACTCATGCTACTTAAGATTCATTACAGACTACAATATGATAGCTTGATTGATGAGAGCCCCGGTAATTGAGCAAGCTGCTCGAGCACCACCCGTGTCAAACCTACTATTTTCCGCCCATAATAAGCTTGCTTTCACGTGCTCCCAATCATGCCTTGAACAATGACTCCGCAACTATACTTACTCCACTTGTCAAACGTTACTTCCTTGCGGCGGTTCCAGCGTTCCTTCAGTGCGTACTTGAGCATCTTGTCCGAGGCGTCGATCGAAACCACCTCGAAGCCCTCCTCCAACAGCATGATGGAGTCCACGCCGGTTCCGCAGGCTACGTCCAGAATACGCTTGCAGCCATTGTCCCGGAGTTTTTCCACCAAAAAGTTGCGGTAGTTCTCCGTGCGGGACTTTTTGTCCCCGATGAAGATCTCCCACACCTTGGCGGCCTTCCCGTCGGCGTACTGGTCGCGGACTCCCTCGGCTGAGATGCCATCCGAGCGCGATTGGAACACGGTGTCTGCTTGCGGCATTTTGCTGGACTATAGGTTAATTGACGACGACGGCAGTGGCGGCGGCTGAGCTGTAAGAACGAGTGTGAACATGGAGAGATAAGAGAGGTTGAAATTGTTTTACTACAAGCGCAAGCGAACGGTAGATTACTCGGGGAGGGTCAAGACCGAGTTGGAAACAAGTTTTGCGTGAGATTATAGTTAACTCGGGTGTGTTGAATTAAGTAATGCAGTGGGTAGTTGTTTTGCTAAGACACGCGTATGCATTAGACTGATTCATCAGATAATAGAGCTGTTGGCTACTTCTTACTGGGTGTGAAACCCAATTGAAATACATTGAGCTCAATGTGTAACGACATTAGTTGGGTTCATTAGACTTCATTGATTACGATTTTTCTTCTACTAAGCTCGAATGTTTAGCAGCAGTTTTTAATATTCAATACTGGCAAGAGTATTGGAGTCAAACTCAAATGCTTTTTCTTTATTCTTGTACCAGTCTGGTCCACCAGTATGTGGTCTTGTGCCGTGGCGGTCAAGTTGAAGGAAACCTGCGATTGAGATGGAAATCATCAAAAGGCCTTGACAATGTCTGGTACGAATGTTACGTCAAAGGTGATTACGGTTTACTTGGAAACAAATGGCCTAACAGCTAAATGACTCATAAATGAAGATAATTATGACACTAATAGTATTGTTTGTATAAAATGCCAATTAAACTTTGCATTTATAAAAGTTTACCATTGCATTCTATCGTTGAGGTTTCTTTGATGAGGAGACTCATTCAGACAATTTTATTTACAGCTGCGTTTATAAAACGGCTTTCATTGTTATTTTTATGAACACAGAGATGCCAGATATACAGATGCATCTGTATTATACAGGTTTTGACCTTCTATACAGACAAGATACAGAGCACAGAAAAATAAATAAAGATTCAAAAAAAAAATATACACTCGGAAATAAAAGTGCTCCGATATTGCTCAAATTCGGTAGGAATGGTCTATACCAAAAATAATTAGAACCCGTATATTTTGTATCGCCATTAGAGTGGCCATTTTGATAATTCGATGGTCCAAAAAACGACTATCCTAATTTTTTTAATTTTCAAACCTACATAATTTTGGAACTGATTTGCAATCTGTTTTAACAAATAAGAAGATTATCATTTCTAAATTAAAAAAAAATTCATATCGCGAAATAAAATTAGTAAAATTTTAAATGCAAATATGACTAAAATATTAGTTTTTAAGATTTTCACAATGTGGGACCAAAACGACTATATTTTTTCAAATTTGTATTACGAAAGTTTAACTATTTTTACAGTGTCGGACAAAACAATAAGTCCCCCGGTCCTAATTTATACAAAACTGGCAAGTTTGATGATATGGCACTTAATTTATAGTAAACCGATTAGGCTGAAAGTTTGGCACTTGACATGGAATTACGTGAATTTTAATTTGTATCAAATTGAGTTCCATTCACCACTTCAAATGTTACAGGTATCTGTTTCGGGACGGAGCGCAAAAAAATTAAATCTCCATAGAAATGGTTCAACTTTGGCTATTCTGAACTCTCAGACTTTAGACTTTCAGACATTTAGAAGACCTACTCTTCATCTTTCGATTTCTAGTTTTGCCCACGTAAATAAATCGGAAAAAAACGTGGGGATTCGGAGGTACAGACGGTCTCTAGTAGCAACGGATGTCACACTAACATTCCCTTCCCGAATGACCGTAAGGACATGGCCGGCGCCGGTACTGACAATGCAAAGTTTTGAACCTTCAAAATTACACATTGAGGATGGAAAGCTTCACCCAGGCCCCATCCTTTTGGTCCCATGTGCAATGTTGACTGTTCTGGTCAGTAACAGAGTAACAACTACGAATTGTACGGTCATCTCATGCTCATGCTCATGCGTAAATAAATCGGAAAAAAAAAGTTGTGACAGATAAAACTTTTTCTTATTTTACCATTTTTGCTCACTCTTTGTTAAACTTGTTGTGATTAATCTCACACGCAAAGTAAACAAAAGTTTGCTTAAACTCATGCAAGTATAATCAATAATTCATCTATTAAATCAGTTCACAACACATAAAACAAAAACTAAATAGTTGAAAAAAAAAAAAGCAACACCGTTATTGCTCTACAGAACATTTGTGTTGGTTCGTCACGTAAGGAGAGAGTAAAAAAATCGAAGATTGAAAGTGAAGATTGACATTCTCATGTTTTCATTCGTGTTTGGCCACATTCATTGTCAGCTGAATGCCTCTCTTTTTTCATTCAATTCTTTGTCAGGAATATTTTTTCGCACGTCGTAAAATGCCCAATTTCTGTTAACAGACGCACAATCCGACTTAATGGGCAAATAGAGAATTAATAATATAATTAATATTCTAATTAACTACTATACAAAAGTTTTGAGGTAATTGGAAGTATAATAGGGAGTTACGGTCCAGCTATATTTCTTAGTGAAAATTGTCAGTGACAGAAAAATGAATGAATAGGTGAAAAAATTCATTCACCAAAATGAATTTTATTTTGATCCCTCAGTTGACAATCTTCAAAATTCACGTTGAAATTCACTCATTGAAAATGGAAATTTTAAACTCTGCCGTGAGGGATATACGATGCGAAAAAACGATGCTGGGTCATTAGGCCGAATGGTCATCAGGACGAATTGAAAGTTAGCCGTTGTTTTTACCTTTTCCAACAATTTTTGCCAAAAACTAGTTTAACAATGAAACTAGAAAGAATAGCCTATGCAGGCATGGAATCCTCCTCAGAGCAAAACAAGAGAACAAAAAATCTGCTCCGCGCTCCCGCATTCAAAGCTAGAGCGTTTTCTCTTGTTTTGTTTCAGCTTTCTGCTTGTAGCTTGTGACTCCAAAAAACGTGCGGATTGATTGCTCAAAAAAGTGCGTTTCCTCAAAGTTGAGGCACTTTGTGTACGCCGGGAGTAAACATGAATATGTTTGTGATAACAAATCATTTATTAACAATTGCACAAATATTTATATGTGCAATTATAACATACCACCCGATCGGCGAGCTCATACTGCGAACAACACCATAAAAATAGTCCACCAACTTATCGGGTTCCTCAAAAAATGAGGCACAAAAAAGTTACACTTTGTGTTGATTCAAGTGGCTCGAAGTTTCTCTTTGTCTCGCTCTCGTTCTCTCTTTGTGCATCGCTCCCGCACAAACGACTTCGGTAGGAACGCACAAAGCTAAAGAGAGCAAAACCGTTCATTTGAGGCACATTGTGGGAGCAAATAACAAGCCTGAGCCTATGTTTTAAAGAAGGAAAAATTTATGAATTGAATAAAACACAATTTTAGCAATGATACTAGAAAGAACAGCCTACATTTAAAAGTAGGAAAAATGCATGAGTAAAATATCAGTAGATTCGGCATCGATAAAGTACCTTTGTGCCTGTCACACGATACACACATGCAAAATGGTCGTTTGTAGAGGAAGCTCTCAGGTAATAACTGTGGAAATGTTCATATAACACTAAGCTGAGAAGCAGGCTTTGTCTCAGTGGGGTCATAACGGCAAGAAGAAGGCCCAATGACCATTCGGCCTAATGGCCATTCGGCCTAATGACCTTCGGCCGAATGGCCTGACACCCGATTTTAATGATGGTTATTTGTGTTCAAATCAATAAAAGTGTGCCCAAGTTTAAATGGCTTCCTTAATTTTAGCACTAGTTTATCAATCATCAATCATCGGATACTCTCATACAGTGGTACAAATTCGTTTAAACGCACCTACTTCTCAAAACATTATCTTTATGTTGCTGTATATTAAAATTTATGATAATACCGCTCTGAGTATCACTAGTGATAGTACTTGTAAAAATGCATATTGATATAAAAAATTGTGAAATAGTTTGTCAATAACAATTATGTAAAAAACGAAAAAAAGTGCGTTTAAACGAATTTTCCACCAAAAACGAGACAGTTATTTCCTGATAAAAATAAAATGAATTAAAAATAATTCTTCGTTCCTTTTGCAGATATTGTATTACGTGATTGACTATCAAAATATATACAATTAAAGTACGGATGACCTTTAAGCAAAATTTACCGTTCAAAAATCTGGTGCGTTTAAACGAATTTGTACTACTATATCCTTTGGTACTGGCAATCAGAAACTGGTCCTATTATTTTGTCGTCTTGTATATCTGTAACTTCTGATGTTGTGAACGGAATTCAATCAATTGAACACAAATCAAAATTCACGCAACTCCATGGCGACTGTCAAAATTTCAGCCAAGTCGGTCCTTTGGAAGTCCTCAGGTTTTGGAAATATTGAGGTGAGTCGATGCAAAATTGTTGCAATACTTTTTGTGAGCCTACACTTATGACAATTAGTGTGCGTCTGGAATAGGGTGGCCCACAATTATATGAAAAACAAAAGAAAAAAAAATGCCAAGTCTTACCTACTGAATTAGTTGCTTTTGACTCTCCCAGGGGCTACGTTCAAAATTTGAGTAAAATCGATTAAGTCTAAGGGGGCACTCAGCGAGCTTGATGTTTGTATGGAAAAACTTGGCCAAATGTATGCAGAAATCTTAAAGATTTCGATTTTTGCCGCTAGGTGGCGCTGTAAGAGTTCAATTTAAAAATGCTTCGGTATTCTTGTGGGAGGGAGGGAGTGCGTCCAGCGCTGTGTTACGCTTCATACAAAATTTCAACATTTGCCGGGGGAGGGAGGGGGTCTAAAGTTGCCAAATTTTGCGTGACGTAATATTTGAACGAATCTTTTATGGCAAATAATTGAATGGGTGTAGAGACACAGAAAAAGTGGGATTTTAAAGTTAACATTCAGTGCTTCGACATAATGATTTTTTTGCATTTTACAGTAGAACTATCGAATCTTTTACTTCATTTTCTTCTCGTCATAACATTCCTACTAGAACACAGCCTTCTCCCAGCTTGCTGCAGTTGTGATATACAAAAGACCTAGTGGAAGCGGAACTGGTTAGCGCAGTTTCAGTCATAACTTCCAACATTAGCTGTCAACGAATGAAAATGAATCTACATCTGATTGACAAGTATAGACACTCATACTGCCCAAATCGGCTAAGTTTCCGCTGCCTTTCCACTTTAATTGTCAGAGCCTAATCTCTAAAAAATATCTGTAGAAACCTTTTAAAAATTTTTTGGGAGAGTTCCTGGAGAAATTGCACGAGGAACTACGGGATGCAACCCTCAAGGCATTCCTGAAGGAATCCAGTAAGTAGTTTTTGCAAAAACCTTCACAGGATCTCCGAAAAAAATTCGTAATAGTAATTTCTGAAAAAAAAAAACCTTACAACAATCTTCGTAGAATTTCCTGGAGGCATCCCTGGAGGGATTCCTGGAGCATTTCCTGAGAAACTATTGAAAGTATCCCTATTGCAATTTCTCAGGAAATCTCCTTGAGGAGTCCATGGAAGAATTCCTGAAAAAAGTACTGGGGAAATATGGAGCAGTTTAACGATAAATCACAGCAGAAATGAGATGATAAATTCCAGCATAAATTCAAGGAGAATTTCCAGCAAGATTTTCTAAAGGAATTTCAGAAGCAATACCAAATGATTTTCGTATAGGACACATTTCAAGAGAGACTTCCAGAAAATCCATAGAGGATGCGTTATTGAGAAATCTCATTGAAGAATCCTAGTGAAATATTTAGAGGTATTCTGAATAATATGTGAGTAATAAATAAAGGCATTCATAGAGGAACATTTTAAGAAATTCTTAGAAGGGTCCCTGAAGGAATCCTAAGAGGAATTCCTGAAAAAAATATAAAGGAATTATTGCAGAAATATCTACAGAAATCTCTTAATACATCGCACGAGGAGCTTCTGTAGAAATTACTGGATAAAGTCCTGCAGGAATACCAACATGAATTTCTGAAGGAACCCAGCAGGAGTACCTGTAGGAATTAATGCAGGAAGAATGCTTGAAAAATTCTTAGTTAAATATCTGAAGCGGTTCGTATAGAAATTCTCAGAAAAATTCTTGGAGAAACTCCCGTAGAAATTCCTGAAATAATCAGAGCAGATATATATGAAGGAATCCCAGCAGGATTTTTCGAAAGAATTTCTGGGAAAATTCCTAGAGAATTTTCTGGATAAATCCACGTAGTAATTTCAGGAGGAATTATTGGAGAAATCTTTTGAGAAACCACTAGATACACCGCTGTAAGAGCTCATACAGAATTTTATGGAAAAAAGTCCTACAGGAGAACAGCAAGAATTTCTGGAGGAATCCCAGCAGGAGCTCTTGGAAGAATTCCAAGAAAAGCTTCTGGAGGAATCATAGGAGGAATGCCTGAAGAAATATTATAGGAAAATATCGGATCGGATCGTTATGGAATCCCCGAAGAATTCCTGGAAGACTTTCTGGCGAAATTCTTGAAGCAGTTCTTGAAGCAATCCAAGCAAACCTACAACATAAATCTCATCATAATCCCAATAAGTAAAGATGGAGGAATTCCAAAGATGCCGGGCCAACAGGCAACAATTATTGTATGTTCTTGCGCACGGGCAAGCAACAAAACTATGCTTAAGGTGGTAGGTTCAATTCCTGGTTGGCCCAGAAACGCTTTATCGTGGAAATTTGCTTAACTTCCTTCCACTACCATACATGTGCAGGACGATCTACATGTGCAAAATAGGCAGTGGGGGATCTCAGTTAATAATTGAGAAAGTTCTTATAAAACACCAAGCAGGCTGTGCCCCAGTGGGAACGCTACGGCAAGAAAAGAGAAAGGGCAAAAACTTTTCAGAAATTTAAAACGATACTGGTTGATTGGGCGCTAAAACGGCATAAATGTGTTAGTTTGCAAAAAAAAATTGACCATTTTCAAAAGATACAGGAGATTTGTTCATTACGTAATTTTTGTATGACGCCAAAAGACATCAAATTATTTAATACTAATTATAAAACGGCAATGCTGAGTGAAAAACACTTTTATTTTTTTACTTCAAAAATGGCTGACAAAATCGGGGGTAGACGAAATCGAGGGCTGACAAAATCGGGTCCTCACTGTAGTCACCAATAAGAATATCAAAGCTCGTCGAGCGCCCCTTAGACTTAACCGATTTTGCTTAAATTTTGAACGTAGCTTCACGGAGTCTCAAGCAACTAATTCAGGAGGTAAGTATTTCTAGATTTTTTTGTTTTTCATATAAATGCGGGCTACCCTAGTCTGGAATGACCATGCGTTTTCATAATATTAAAATAGTCGTTGATTTAACCTTTATTTATTATTAATTTATAGTTATACATGTATATAGCCTGGGTGAACTCTGTTAGTAAAAGCATACCAGCAAATTCGCCTGCTGCAGATTGATATACAAACACTGTTTCATTTTTTTTGTATAGATTTCATTAAGAACTACAAAATAGATTATTTCTTTAGAATTTTTAGACCATCTTACAGATAAAATCTAAGCAAATTTGGCATTGCAAGAATATGAACAGCCTGTAGACGAAATCTTGAATAATTCTTAGACGAGTGCCGTGCAAAATTATAAGGAAAAGAAAAGAAAAAGAATAGTCCGGAAAATTGTTTTTTTTTGCAACACAGATAAACAAATTTTGAACAAACTTAAAAAGGTAAATGTGTTAACACTTTTAAAAAATGAGCATTAGTCCAGCGTTTCTCAAACTATGGGTCATGACCCCCTGGTAGATCGCGAAGGTTTGAGCGATTAACAATCTTCTTTAACTTATATTTAATTATATTGTCAGCTCTTTTCAAAATTTACAAATATTGTCTTAGGGAGTCAGCAGAATTGTTTCTGGAAATGAGGTTTCTCCTTGGTTCTATCCGAACTTTTTTTTTATTATGAGTTTAAGTCTAGAGACAGTCTGCTTTGAGGATTTCCCCATATGTTCAAAAAATATAAGCTCAAGGTGGTGCTATCAGTGAGTATTTTAAGTTGGATTTACACGGTCAAAATATAATGCAAAGCCAAGTAGCTACACTTTTAGTAAAAATCTAAGAATATCAAAAATCAGCCAAAAAATCACACCAGTTTTCGACAAAAAAAAAACAATAAACTTTGGTATTTGTTCTCGACGGAATTATCTGTATGTTTTATCGAATTATAGATACAAGTTAACTTGACAAAATCTTAGTTAAATTTCGGTAATCTGAACTTTTACCGAAATCGTAGCAGCTGAATCGGTAACTCAAATAAAATACAGATAAAATAATTTTAAAAATTATAATTATTAGAATTATAAAACTTCTTTTTGAAATGTTCCCACTTTGGGCTGGATCTTTTTGATAAATCCTAAATCTTATGCACGAAAAAAAAGAATAAAAAATAGCATGACTTGAAGTGATAAAACTGTGGAAGAATTTCTGAAATCTGGTTTGTGCTATAGTGGATCCGAAATGGTTTAATTTTTATTAGTGACAGAAAAGCCACTAAATCTAATTACTTGAAAATTACTTTCTGTTTTATCGACCGTATTCTATTAATAACTTGATAATTTTATGGCTATATCGGTCTTTTTCTATTCATAGTATAAGGTAGTAGAGATCAAAGTGGATAATGAATTGATACATAGATATGATAGTATTCGCTAGGTTGCGAACAAGAAGGTGAAATTAGGCAAGTAGGCCATGTATTGAACAAATACATCGAATGCGTGAAACTTCTGCCGTACGAACTGTGCTTTTAAACAGGTCGGCTTGTTTGGTAGTTCATACCACCTTACCATGACTGGCAAAAGTTTCAGGCACCCCCTATGTATTGTTCTGTTTTCATCACAAGTTCTATCGATCAGTAGCTTTTTCGGAATTCGCACTCCGTTCATAGGGGTATGCCTATATCGCGGCGTGTTCTTCCTATTAGCTTTTTCGATCTTTTTTGAATCGAGTTTTGACTTGTTTCAAAATACGAAAAAAGTGCTGTAAATAAAAAGTCAACCTTTCTAAGAATAAGTTCGATGTAAAGCAGCTTATACCAACCAAATATTGGATAAGCGATCAAAAGTATTCATTCAAAATTTTGTCCACACTTTCCTACGTAACTTATGTCGCCAAGGTTTATTATAATTAAAAGTGGGTCGCAAGCTGGAAATGTTTGAGAACCGCTGGTCAGTTGATGTAGGGCGTTTATTTGGGTGCTAGCCAAGGATGCCACGAAGCTACGCTACGGCTCTACCTGAAAATGTCACTTTTTGGATTCGACTGTGATAGATTTTAGCTTGAAAATGTCCTGATTAAATAGCTGTAGGGGAACAAAGCCCAAAATGCCAAGGTGGGGTAAAATGGCCCAACTCATAAAATCATTCCTGAATGGGACTTGATCATTACTATAGGTGAATGGTGTCAAGATATGGTTGCATCGAACATTCTTCTAGAAGCTAGGCCACCAAACCCACGAAAAATCTCTTGATTTCCCAGTGAAAATTGGCAACTTCCGGTTTTTCGTGCTTGCAATTAAGGTTTTCTAGTGATTTTATTACCAGCCAAGTGTTTCCAACGAGATTGAGGCACACATGGGGGCGCATGGTTGCTGATGACTACGCTTTCCATGTTAGGGGTCATTCAAATATGACGGTCATCGTTTTGCGGGGAGTGTGGTAACACTCCGTTCATTGAGTATATAAAAGAAGCGGGGCAGAGGGGAGAAAAGGAGTAGGAAATGCCCGAAAACTGAGGAACGTAATTTTTGAATGTTTTCATGAAGTGGCATCTTACCCCATGGCAGATGGTCTTTTTGCACCACTTCCGTTTTTCAAACCAGTTTTTGAAATCGCTAAAAATTGATGAAAATGCAATAGTTTAGTGAATAGTTTTGCTGAAGTATTGAGCAAATATTGTCTAGTTTCTGTTACCACTTTGAAAGCCTAACATATGAGGCTAAATATCATTAAAAACGATGAAAGTTTGAAAAATGGCATCTTGCCCCACTTGACCCTATTTGATTTTTGTCAAGACTGGAAGAGCCATTTTCAAGCTACCTGAAAATGGTCAAACAGCGAGTTTCACGATTCCCAATAGGAAACGATCGGTGAAGCACTAGATTTGTAGTAATGAGCTGAATTTTAGTATGGTGAGAAGGTGAATTCTCCGTTTCTGCTAAGAAATGGTAGAAAAACCGTGGGTATTATGATTCCTTGTCTAATTTGATGCTGTTTGAGCAAAACATTGGAAAATTGTGTTCTTGTTTTCTCCATTTCTTGTTTCTTTAACAGCACAGTAGAATTGTACTCCGTTCTGCAATGATGCAGTAAAGCATCCTTAGGGGCCGTCCATATACCACGTGGACAGAAAATTCATGGTTTTTGATCCCCTCCCCCCTCCCCGTGGACAAGCGTGGACTTTTCATTGACCCCTACCCCCCTCCCCCAATGTCCACGTGGACTTCCGAAAAAAAAAATGATTTTTTGTTATATTCCTAAAATAAACGGAAAATTCATTTTGAAGTTTTTTTTTGAATAATGTTTTCTTTTTTCTTCGTAAACATTGCCTAAAATACCAATAATTAACTACTTTAAGAATAACGAATATTTTATAGAGTTACATAAAATACAAACAACATCAAAAAATAAAAAAAAAACAGGAAGAAAACTTTTTGAGTGATTTCATTTTAAAGTCTTTCTCAAAGAGGAACAAAATAGGTAGCTACAAGTTTTCAACATTGTTTTTAATTGAGCTTAATGTTTGTGGGAGTATGGGTTCGATTCCCGCTCCAGTTGGTGAAATTTTTTTCGTTAATCGGAAAATTCCCCACTGGGTGTTTCGTGTGATGTCCATCGCCTAATGTAAGTGATTGCTCAGTCTGTTCAATCTCTGGTTGAAGACGGTGGTTTTTAAAAGGTTTTTTTTTGTGTTAAGAATCTTAACTTAACTTGAGATAAAGTTTTTTTTTTAATTTTTGTTGAGATAAGATTATGTTTCTCAATATCTTACAAAAACAAGAATTACAGCAACTTTTCAAAAATGCATAGAGTATAGTCGAAACTTAATTATTTTACTGAGATTTAGACTTCAATAACCTATAGAAACATCTTAAATTTTAAAGGAAGCTCAAAAAAATGATCAAGATAAACCTGCAAATCTTCACATGTATTTTGAAACTTCGGAGAAGTTTACAAAATTTGATATGAAACTTCGAGAAATTCACACAGAACTTCAATGAAAACCCTCTGACGGAAACACCAAGATTTGCATGGTCTATACTCCATTTTAAATCTCCGGATTATTCCTCGATGAACAAAGTAAGTAATTAGAAGTTGTGATAATTTTAAACAAATTAGTCGATGAGTCAATACCATGATTTTTTTCCTTGAAGAAGTCACGTCCAAATAAAAAACAATGTATAGTAATATAAAATGCAAAGAACTGTTGTTGAAGAAAATCTCATTAATAATGCGACATAATTGATTTCGTTTGTAAATCTTTGTTTCTTAATTCTTATGGCAATGTTGTCCACGTGGACATTTGACGAACCCCTACCCCCCTCTCCGTGGACAAGCGTGGACTTTTCTCGAACCCCCTCCCCCCTCCAAGTTGTCCACGTGGTATATGGACGGCCCCTTACCTAATTTGATGCTGTTTGAGCAAAACGCCTGTTTCCAACCACATGCTGTTTCTAGCATTCATGCCAAATAAAATTGTTTGAAAATGTATCTTGTTGTCATCCAAAACACAGGATATTCAATTTTTTCCAAATGAATTCTGTCATTTCGTAGCATAGCAGATGATAAAAAACTATTCGTGTGCAGAAACTAATTAACCGTTATGTGTCCGACAAATTTTTTGCTTTTTTCTACACCGTGTATTTTAAATGGGTGCTGGGTACCCGAGTACCCTGTCGGCCACATAAGGGTTAATTGAATAAGCTTCGTTTGAACATTTTATTTGAAAGCCCACTCAGATCAATGTTATCCCGTTGATCAATAAATCAATTAAATAAATTCCTGGCTTACGCCTGCTTATCAATGTGTATTCTATTACATTACCACTTCCCCAATTATTAACTGAGCTTTCTCTGCCAACGACCATTTTGCATGTGTATATCGTGTGACAGGCACGAAGATACTCTATACCCCAGAAAAGCAAGGAAATTTCCATTACGGAAATTTCCTGGACCGACCGGGAGTCGTAACCAGTCACCCTCAGCATGTTCAAGCTTAATATCCGCACGACACTTTGACTACACAACTATGTAACAACTGCCAGCATAGACTGCTCTTGATCATATTATCAATGTTCATCAGTCCGGGTATCTGGAACAAATCAATCTCTATAGTTTAAGATTTTGATATGATTGCATTGGATAATCGTTTCAGCACACAATGGTCATCTATCTCGTTTAATGGTGGGAAATAGCGGTATGTTCGCATGTTTCGTTCTTCATTGATTAAGTTGATTTGGTACCGAGTGTTATTGCGTGTACAACGTGAGAACAATTTTGTAACTGTGTGTGGACCATTTCGTTGATTTCACATTTCCAGCTTGTGAAGCAATGTAAACCTATCGTCGGCCTTTTATGGAAGATTTATGCTTTAAAGCCTTAACTAGGGTAGGGCTGTTTAACGCTGACTGCTATCCGTAGCATGACATCGAACAGAACCCCGGGGGTTGATCGCATATCAGCCGAGATGCTCAAAGCTGACCCTGTAGTATCTTTGCTCAACTGCTGCATCACTTTTTCTGCAACATATGGGAAACCGCCCAGCAAACACACGATCGTATATGATGTTCTATAAGATGCTAAAGTGGAGGCGATATACGTACACTTTACACGCAGGTAAATGGGAGCATGTACGCGTATGGCCTCAACTTTAGCATCTTATGTAACATCATAAATAAGACTTTGTGTTAGCTGGGCGCGACGATTCCGGCCGACTGGATGCAAGGCGTCTTAGTAAAGGTGCCCAAAAAGGGTGACCTGACTGTATGCGATAATTGGCGGGCGCAAAGCTGTCCCCGAGAAAATCCTCAGCCTCATTGAAGCACAGAACAAGGCATTTTCATGCAGAGTACTGCATAACGGGGTCGTTGCAGGAGTGAGGCAAAAATATATACTATCATCGCTACTGTTCCGCATCGTAATCGACGAGATCTTGGTAGATGCGATTGATCGGGAACCAGATCGTGGGTTGCTGTGGCACCCATTACCATGGAGCACCTAAATGACTTTGCTGATGACGTTGCTCTCCTAGCTCAACGGCGCTCTGATATGCAGAGGAAGCTCGATGATCACTCCTCGGCAGCAGGTTCTATCATCAAGGGCTGCTCTTGCGAGTTTAAGAAATGTACGGAAGAGCAATCAGATTAGTCGACGCATCAAAAACCGAATGCTCAACTCAAACGTAAAATTTGTGCTGCTGTATGCCAATGAAACCTGCTGTGTATCAGCGGAGAACACTCAAGAGCTGCAGGTCCTAATCAATGTATGCCTGTGGTACATAATTCGTGCACGGTCGACTCATAGTTGGATCTCAAACGCCTAGCTCGACCGTCGATATAATCGAAAGCGTTGGACTGGAACCCAGCAGGACGTCGTAGGAGAGGCGGGTCCAAAAGTTCATGGCGGTGCAGTCTCAACAAGGAAATGACGAAAGCCGATATAAGTTTGACCTGGCCACAGGTCATGGCGATGGCGTGCAACCGTCCAGGACGGAGATCCTTTTTCGGCTTTCTGCATCACCGTGGGTGCGCAGGACTGAAGTAAGCAGTAAGGGGCTGTTCATAAACCAAAATTTGTCAATCTCAGACCCCCCTCTTTCCTCGTAGACTTTTGTCCATACAAAAAATTTGAAATTTGTATGGAGCGTAGACATTGGTCAGGCCCCCCCTCCCCCCAAAAAGTCCACGTGGTTTATGAACGGCTCCCAAGTAGCGTCGTGAATATACAACCATCTTCATGCTCAAAATCACTTCGATCTAAACCCAACCATGTCAAGTACTACAATCCAGCTCTTATTGTTCATTATGACAAAATGGCGACCGAGTTTCCAAAAACAAAAATCAAACTGATGAGCTTTGCTTTTTTAAATGAGGTTCCAAACTCCAGCATTTAGGGTATTGTACCATTTGGGCAGGTGTTCCTATTTTGGGCATTTGCCGCTATAACTAAGTTAATTTCAAACCGATTGATTTGAATTTTTGTACAGTGTTAGATACTGTGCGTGCCTAATTTTGTACAAAATTTCAAATCAATCGGTTTGCAAGTGCCCAAAATAGGTACACCTGCCCAAATGGTACAAGACCCTATTAAGGGTTGGTCAAAACCCTAATTGTAATAATAGAAATTTTGATTCTTTTTGTCTACTGAACAAGAAGCAGCTTCACAGTTTACGGTAGTAGTAAAACAACAGTTTTTCGAAAATTTACTATCCTTTTCTCGAAATTGGATCCGAAAGCCTTCAGCGTACGTTACTTTAAGCATATCCGCAGCTACTTTTTGACCCGAACTATGGAAGATCCAATATCCCAACCTGGCCGAAGATATGGTTGAGAAATGTTATTACATTACACTATTACACTTGTACAGTTTTGTTGTATAAACATCATTCTTACTTCAAATACGAAAGTCGCACTACATTTATCGCGCAAATAACATTCCAAGTTTTCACTGTTATTCATTTTACTCGTATTACCCACCTCACTATTATATCTTCTTTTAACTTTTTAGAAAGTTTAACCTTTCCCAAAAACCACAACTCACCTTACTTTAAAAATTCAACTTTGTCCTGATGGAGGAGAACTACCGTTCCTGCGGAAACGCGATCGTCAACTGGCTGCGTGGCTCCCGAAAATTTTAATTACAATATATTCGCACAAACGTCTCTGCTGTATGATCGCACGCGCCCAATCTCGTTCGATTCACGGCTATTGCCTCCGGCTTATTGTCGTTTCAGGCGACCAAAATGTGCCGTTTTGTACTATCTGCAAAACCGTAGCTGGATGCTGAACTGTTTCGAAGGATCGAGTGAGCTTGTGTCCTGAAATCCCATACATGTGTATGGGATCGGCAAATAAGCTGACTCCACGGTATCGCCCCATCACGATGATAAGGCTGTTTTGCTGTTCGACGGTTATTAATCGGGAACTGATTAAGGAACGGATTCCTAAACCGAAGGATGGGGCTTGGTTTTCATCCGAGTCATCGCTGTTCTCTTATCAGTTGGTTCACTTTACCGTAGGGATGTGCGATAGGAAAGTTGGGTTGAGCCGAATATAAATAGGAGGACAAAATCTTATAAATTGATGTTTTGGAAAATTCAAAACTATTGGTAAAATTGCTTTTACTTATCGTAGAAAATAATAGAATAATGAAATGGTTTTCCGTTTTTTTTTCTCTTTCTAAATATCGCACAACCCTATTATAATCGTCTCACGCCCAGCAACTTGTTTTCGCAGTGCTAATCTCATTTTCAACCGATCTCCCAAAAAAACATACAAGACCTAGTTGCTCCAGACGCGTTGATAACACATCTTCATGCAGAAAGGAGGAACCTCGTCTCCGGAAAGATGATGAAATGAAACACCTGTTTCTAAGTTTATTTGCATTTGGGGTTTCCTTTATTACATAATAAATTTTACTCTAGTCAATCATAAAAAAAGTATTGCAATTTGTTGTTGAACGTGTTGTTCCGCGTCCGGAGAAATACATGTTTAGTGTCGTATTAGCTAGCGTTACAGTTACAGTTACAGCTACAGCTACAACTACAACTAGGTTGTTATAACAGGTTAGTGTGATTGCACATTTGTTGTCTTTGCGGAATTCTTGGGTGTTTATTATTGCACCGTTTGTTTTTCGAAAATACCGAAGGTGATTCGATTTGTTTTACTTACTGAAGCCTAGTGCTACGAGTAGCGGTCCGATAATCAATGTAGATGGTATTTTTACTGGGGTTGCCTTCTTGGGACTTTGTTTTCATGTAATAGACACAAGTTTGTTATTGCTGTTTATTTGTGAAGTCAATTGGTATAGTTGCAAATAAGTTTAACATCATGGCATAGTTGTATGTTGAGTTTCTCCATATATGGATATGATTTGTTGCAGTATTTCAATCATCGGATAAGTTACTTTGTATTGCACATTACTGTAAGAGAAGCGAGTTTGAACATGACGAATATTTAAAATTTATGAATATTATTTAAACCTGTAAAGCAAGCTTTAATATTCAGATCCATTAAATATTGCTTTGGGTCTCCAGTTGGCCTAGTGGGTAAGACTATGGATCGCCAATCCAGAGACGGCGGGTTCGATTCCCGTTCCGGTCGAGAAAGTTTTCTCGACATCCTGGGCATAGTGTATCATTGTAATTGCCCACACAATGCACAAATTCATGCAATGGCAGGCAAATAAATAATTCAATTCAATTTATAACTGTGGAAGTGCTCTAAGAACAACTTAGTGTTCTTGGAGGCAGGCCAAGTTCCAATGCGAAAATCCAGCCATAAAGAAGAAGAAAAATCTTGCTTTAATGATTTAATATCAATTTCGCCATCTTTGAAGATTTCAGAAAATTACTTGTCCTTCAAATGTTCTAGTAACTTGAAGCAAATGTTTACCAAGTCTTGATTTTTTTTTCACTCGCTGTGCACGATTATTATCATGTTAGGTTGCGACAAACCTTTGCCGCATTGTTTGGGTTGTCATAACAAATTCTGATTGTGACATTGTTCATTATTGTTGCACGATGGTTGGAATTTAATTCAGTGGCAATGGGTACATTTTCTGGGTAAGAAATGGCACCCTTGATCGTCCTATGACATGGAACTTGGTAAGATCTTACTGTTTAATTCTCTGCACACCGTATCGTTGTACGACCACGAATGTTTCAAATATTTCCTTTTTTACCTAGGATCTATTACCATCTATCGAAAGCTATTCCATATCTAGGCCCTCTCTAGTTTGATGATAGGACTACATCTTCAAATGAAAAGGTTTACTCAATGAAAACTATGGATTTCTCAAAAAAATATTTTTGTTCACTACTGTTGATTAAGGCTTTTGCATATGAAGTAGTGGGTTGCAGTATTCGACAAGGTATTCGACGTACAATACGTCAAAATACGCATTTCTGAGGATGTTTTGAAAACATCAAAGCGTTTGGCTGCGGAAATTTTGAAAAATATCTTTTGAAGAAATTGTGAAACTTCCAAGAGAATCTTCGAGAGAAGTATGTATGGATTTACCACAATGAGAACGAACATTTTCTAGAGGATGTCAAATTTGCTAAATATCATTTGAGACACATCTGTTGTAAACTCACTCGGTAATACGAGGTAAAGATGCTGACAATCTTTGCAGTAAGTGATGGTACTTTTTGTTGAATTTTATGGGAAATATTTTGGATAAATTCTAATAATTACATCCTGAATAAATCACCCATGTAACACACTTGTCACCGAAGAGTCACGGCGGCGCAGGTTTTTGTTGCGCATAAGTCATTGTGACTTACTTCTAACAAATAAACACTTACTTGCTAGAAGTAAGTCACAGTAACTTCTGCGCAACAAAAAGCTGCGCCGCCGTGACTCTTCGGTGACAAGTGTGTTACTTGGGCAGATATTCCTCAACAAAAAAATGAAAGATTTCATAGCCTTAGGAAAAACATACTTGGGTATTTTGAAGAAGAATTCCTGAAGAAGTTCCACTATCATCCACTATCATCTAGAGGAATATCTGGTGGAATTTGTTCTAGTATTTTCTGCAAAATTTAAGAATTTCTGAATTTTCCAATTTTTTTCTCCATGGAGAAATTTTTAGGTTTTTTTCCAAAAACTGAAGTTTCTAGTTTTTTTAGAATAATGTCTGAAAAATAATTTATAAGACCGATGCTTATAAATTTTTATTATGTCCCAGCCCTCTCATATGATACGAGGTGGAGGGCGAGAAATATCAATAAAGAACTAAAACTTTAAATAAGAAAAGTATTGAAAAATGAAAAATTGTATTCACTTTTGAAACAGTATTGCTTGTAAATTATTTTTCCATTGAAACTAGATCCATAAACAGTCATGCTGTTAACCCTCCCCCACACCTTCAATATTTTGGGATTTTGGAAGGGAGGGGAGCAAAACAAATTAAATATTGTATAAGGGGCTGTTCATAAACCACGTAGACCAAATTTTGGCCATCTCAGACCCCCCCCCTCCCCCCTCGTAGACTTTCGTCCATACAAAAATTTTGAAATTTGTATGGAGCGTAGACTTTGGCCAGACCCCCCCCTCCCCCCAAAAAGTCTACGTGGTTTATGAATGGTCCCTAAGTGGAAAATAGTGACATATTTTCGAGAATTCGATTACTCAGAACTCTGCTTGTAAGGGCTCCATTTCACGGAGAAACGTTACCCAAATACATCCTGAGGAGATCATTCTCCGCGATATCTAAGCAAACAAAATAAGAGATATTTACTTCTGCACAAATGACATTTCGCGCAACCGATTTTCGGAAAATTATACATTCTGGAAACTGGATTCATGGATCAGATTTAAGCGGAGCTCCTAATAAAACCTTTTGACAAATTCAACCTAATTCCTTATATTTCTCTTATATTATCAAACTTTTTACTTTTCGTTGATATGTTTCACTGCAGGTTTATCGATAAATTTGAAGAAATCCTTGAACTTAAGCAATTTTTTCTTGATAATATATATTCGGTAAACTCATTGTTAATATTTCACAATCTTTTTTTTTTGTGGAAATTTTCGATTATCTGGGCTTCTACTGAGGACTTTGGCAATGTCTTAATTGCAAATGAATCTATGATGAACTCCTAATAAATAAGGTTGAAAAGGTTCTTCACATGAATATGGCAGATTGTTGCCGATTCATGTGAGACTTTTATTAAAATTCTAGAATATCACAATTTTAAGATTTTTTAAGATTTTTTTTTCTAAAAATAAAGGAACATTTTCGGGTCATTCCCGAAAACTTTTTTTGAGAACTTTAAAAACAGTTAATGATACATTCTGTAACTGATCCTAAAGATTTATCATTCTATTCATTTTTGTTGTTCCAACTTTAAAAGTTATTATTTTAAGAATTTGTTTGAGTTGCCTATAGAAATTCGAGTATCTCATTATCAGCTTTTTTGTTTTTTTTTTTTAATTTCTCTTCGATATTGTGTAGAAATTCCTCCAATCAGGACTTCTTCAGATTTTACCCCATGAATTACTTCACAAGTTTGACTCAGTAACTCCGGCAGATTTGGCTGAAGTTTCTTTAACCCTCTAATACCCAATCCCGCCTTTAGACGGGGTATAGTTTGAGCATTTTTGTAATTTTTGTTTCGTGGAAAATCAGTTTTTTTTATATTTTTGGCTGTTATTAAGGACTGTTCTGTATATCTCAAAATGGTTTTTGGTGTATTTTAAGACGTTTTTACATTTTATAAAAATCATTGAAAAATTGATGTTTTAGTCACCTTTTAGAAGTCATTGTTTATTTTGTATTGAATCGCTACAATTAACATATTTTAATTTTTTCCCAAATCATTCTATCCTTGTTAAATAGTTTAAGGGAATCGAATACACTTTAAAATTATTTTCCTTAAAATTACACGGAAAATAAAATTTTGTATGAAAAAAAATTAAAATAATAATATTTCAACAATAATCATAAAATCTCAAAATGTTTTCATCTCAAAAAATCCGTTCCCCAAATTGGCTTCCAGGAAAAATATAAAAGTGTGGGGGTGTTCAAAAATAAAAATTGGAAAAATCAAAAACTGAAATTCACAAAATCGAGAATTAAAAAGAATCATCTTCCAAAACATGTTTAAATCGATTTTAGATGACGAAACATGATATTTAGATCAAAATCAAAAATTTGGGTATTAGAGGGTTAAGAATGACCGCTAAGATTTCCCTTGGAATTCGTATAAGCTTTGTTTACCAAGAATTTCTTTGAGATTACTCAAGATGTCCTTTTCCAACTCTGTTGAGGTTTTCCCAAGAACTTCCCCATAAGTATTTCCAATTTTATTTGTAAGGTTCACTCAAGGAAACGCATAGATGATGTCTTTGGTAATTCATTCAAAGATTTGTTTAAGAGTTCATCCAAGGTTTTATTTTAGTCTTCCGTAACTCACGCGGTTGGCCACCACCGCCAGCACCACGCTAATGCCGAACACATAAAGCGAGGTTTTTCCAACGTGTTGTTAAAAATACAACAGCGCGATCGCTCGAGGTTTAAGGTTTCATCCAGAAGTTACTTCGAATATTGCAGTAAGAATTTCTAGATAATACCTACATGGATTACTTCGAGGATTTGCCCAAAATTTTCCCAACAAAATCTTCAAACGTTTCTCGTAGCATTTTTTCATTCTAGAGATTTTCTATTAAAAATCTTCAGTAATTCAGCCGAGGATGCATTAACAAAATCTACCCGAAAGTTCACTGAATGTATGTCCAAAAATAGCTTTGAAAAACGTCGTGGATTCTACCAATGATTTAAAAAAAAAAAATCTCCGAGGATTCCCTCAGAAATTCCTGAAACATCCTCCAAAGTTGTACGAAAAATCCTCAATGAAAGTCTTATTTTATCATTTTATTCCTCCAAGAATTTCCCAAAAATGTCTTCAATAATAATAATAATCTCACCGGGGGTTGTTCTAAATTGCTCCAGAATTTTCTATATGGACATAAATTTATACATTTCTCCTAGGATTCCCCTATAAATTCCTTCGAAATTGCTATCAGGCATTCCTGTGAAGGGATTTTTAAAAAGATTCCTCAATATAATCTTTCTGGAAATCTTCCAAACATTCCTCAAAAAGCTCCTCCTAGAAATTCTCAAAAAAATTCTGCGCAGATTTTTTTAATTTTTTTTTTTGAGAATTTCTCCCAAAAATTTACCCAAAACATCGTTTATAAATTTCCTTTAAGAAGTGCTTCAAATTTTTAACGAAAGTTATTCGAAAACTTTTTCAGAAGTTCATCCGAGGAATTCTGAAGAAATTCCTTTGGAGACTCCTTTGAGAATTTTCTCATAAAAATCAGCGATGATTTTTTTCATTTTTTCCTCTACAAATTTTCCTTAAATAATTTAAGGCAACCCTCCAGATTTTTTAAAGAAGTTAAAAGAATTTATTTTTTTCCTCCGGAAATTACTCCAACAATGGCTCCATATATTGACCCGTGAAATCCTCCTAAAGTTTCCTCAATGATTCCACAGAGGATTTTTCGGAATGTCTCCAAAAATTTCTGTGGAAATGTTTTCAAAATTTCTCCTGTAAATTCCTGCACAAGTAATCATTCCTCCAGAAATTACTCTGGGGATTCCTTCTGCAAGTCCTCTGAGATTACTCTTAAAAAAAAAAAAAAACGTAACGTATTTTTCAATGTGTTTTTCTAGGATTTTCCTGAAATCTTTGCAGTTTGATCCGTTATTGCAGTTTGATGTAGCGCACCCTTAAGATTAAATTTCCTGAAACTTGGTCGAATAACTCAGCTAGGTAGGGAAAGATTTGGGTCCAACTTTGAGTTCAACAGCTTCCAAGAAAAACCCCATGACGAAGAGAACAAAACTACCGAAAATACACAATTTCCCCTAGAATAATTCGTGTAAAATTGTTTTGAATTTTTTCGCCATTAGGATGGATAAACTCTGAAAAAAAAAATTGTCATCCCAATAACTTTTTCAGGTTGTGGGAATCCTTTAAAAGATTTTTTTTCAGGATTTTGATGAAAATCTATCCAGAATTCGTTCTAAAATTTCTATAGGCTTCTCACTCAAAATTTTATCTAGAATTCTTTTTAAAATCCCTTCCAGAATTCCTCTTCGAATTTGCGCCACAATTTCTTATTTAAATTCATTCGCAGTTTTTCACAAAATTATTCCTGCGATTTCTTCCGGAGTTATTCCTTGAACTTTTTAGAATTTCGTCAAGCGTTTCTCTAAAGATTCCATCCAGAGAATTTCCCGAATTTGCTCCGAGAGATCCTTCTGAGATTTCTGAGAGTTGTTCCTGAGATTCCAATTCCCGAGTTTCTCTCATGATTTCTGCAGGAGTTTTTCACGAAGTCTCTTCAGGTACGTTTGTACCTTCCAAGATTTCTTCTGGAGGTTTTCCCTGTTTGCTTTCAGAGTTTTTCGCCGGAAATCCTTTTAAAGTTTATCGAAAGTTTCTTCAGGAATTTCCTAAGTAGTTTTATTTAACAGTTTCTTCTAGGATTTCTGCGAGGTTTCAGCAAATGTTCTTCCAGTAGTTACTTTTACAAAGTTTTCTGGGATTTCTATTTGAAATCCACGTGGGAATTCGCTCATAGTTCCTCCCGGAATTTCTCCAAACAGTTTTCAGAGTTTTTCGTTCAATTTACCAAATATGTTGTATGTACCGGGACTATGATCGGTTTTCATAGCTTATCCCAGGAGCTATTCCTAGAAAAAAAACTCCTAGAACTCTAGAGATAATCTCAGGAGGAACTCCTGCTGAAAATTTGCACGTAAAATGAAATTTTTGGCCATATTATGTGTACTTTTATCGGTAGATTCAGAATAAGTGCCGTATGCGTATTACGAATTACGATGTAATATGGCATCTTATGCGACTTAATATTCGAAAAAAAAAAACACAATTATTGCCTCTCAGTGATTGAATTCATGACTCAAGTTTGGCAGACTATTCGAAGTTATAAACGACAAAGTGTGATTTCCCACACAACTTTCACCGCCCCTCTCGCGCTAGCGCTACATTATTGATTACACTAGTTGACAAAATAAAACGAAAGCCGTGAACTTCTGTCAACGACCAAACTTTTCAAAATATGTAATTTACTAAAATTCAAATATATTGCGTTTTCTTCAACCAATTTCAAAACTTTTTCCATAAATTAAAAGCTGAATACAATACCATTCGATCATCTGAATACAGGTTTTGCGTCAGATTGATAAAATTCAAGATACGGGCGAGTTTTTGGAAAGATCTCTTTAAATTTTAGCAAAATTCCCAAAAAAATGTGAAGAAATGTATTTATTTCAATTAGAAAAAAAAAAAACAATTTAAAAATTCTTTCTCGACGTTAATTGACATTTCATATGTAGGCGAGTTACAGTAAAAATTTCAGCTCAATCGGAGCATTGATTACGGAGAATGGGATGTTTGAAGTAAGCGACTTTGCTTAAAAATAGAACAAAAATCGATTTCAAATCATCAACCTTGTATGGAAAGTCGAAAAAATTTCCGCTCTACTGTAATTTTGTTCTTTCGCGTTTTCGAACTCAGTGCATAATTCTATACCAAAAATGATAATCAGCATACCGAGTTCAAAAATGCTGTAAACTAGTGTTATCGGGGCAGAAAAAACGAAACTAATGACTTTGTAACCATAATGATTGCTGTTCGCAGTCAAACAGCACCTCTTTTGTTGTTATCACATATCAAATCGCATTATGTCAACATTAATGATTCTTGATTATGCGAGTTTGCATGCAGACTTTTACGAGTTTTTTTTTAAATATTTTTGCGATTTCATTCGTACATCAATGTGAGTTAAAATGATAAAAAATAAGAAAAGTACCAAGTAAAGCCGTATAATCGTCGCAATACGCAATAATGTGAATTCATTTGACACTTTGCGAGTTCGCTCTCACGCCTATGTGCATAAGTTAAGGTGATATGATGCATGACTGAGCTCTCATGGGGATCAATGACTTTTTGTTTTTTAATGAATATTCGCGTTGCTGTTGAAGTGATAAAAAAACAGAGAATTCTGCAGCCACGTAGTAGGTATCATCACACTCATTGCAAGCAAGCATATAGGATGACAATTTTTCTTCCGAATATGCGCTTTGGTGGCTGATATTTATCACTTTGAAATTTCGAGCGGCATATCTAAGATGGCTGCCGTTTCAGATGATGGACTACTCAGTCTTAAGTTCATCGCAATAATTCATCAGAACATCGATTACTACGATGTAGTCATACCTTATAAAATTTGATTTATATTCTTATACGACTTTAACAGATACATCTAAATTAGTTCAAAAAATAACAACATATGCTACTAAAATTGGCCCTCTGCCGTACATAACACAGTGACTTAAAATAGTACTTTATACGATGTACGACGTGCATCCTTATGCGACTCCTGGTTGTCTGCGTCGTAAAATCCTTCAAAGGACTTTGAGAGATATCGGATCGGATCGGATTTCAGAAGAACTGGGATGGGATATATCATATTTGGATATAGCTTTGGTATACCATGTTGTCTTTTTACATGTCCCTCTGGCATTCAGGGATTGTTACAATGTTATTAACTAATCATATTGAATTCAATATCCTTCATGTTCAAACTCACATATTTTTTCTAGACCTGTTCTACTGATTGCAAACTTTGAGCTTCTACTGATTTGTATTTTCTTCAAATCAATCCCTTTTCAGTTTCATCTTCTCTGGGCTCTAGCCCCGCACAAGTCTTACGTATTGCACACGTATGTAGTTAAAATCTTATTCCTCAATTTTGAGCACATCGTAACCTAAGACATAACATTTACTATTATCGCGAAAGGCCGCGCACCGATTCGCCTATGAAATTGAAATCGCCACGCGCTCATCTCGTTCGAGGGCGCTCTACTCGCGCGTAGATAGTTCTCCTCTTATCGTTCATCTTCGCGGTCTGAATTCTTTTTTTTTGTTCATGTCTCGCGTCTTTCAGTGTGTTTACGCATCGCAATAATAAAATTTATACAACATAAGCTTATACTCCTAATACATGGAGGCTGCCACCAAATTTTGTTAGTTTGTGTTGTTCATCATTCATCGCCACTTTTGATTTTCAAAGGGAATATAAATGCTTTCGTTTGATTTTGTGCGTGCGATTTGCTTGCGATAACGACGACGAAACAAAAGTTTAGTAACTAGGTATTATTGCTTAATGCCTTATTCTAGTGGAGTGGGAGGGGAAACAAAGTAATGAGTATAGCAAAAGCATATTCTTCACTGAGAGTAAACTGAGGACCTGGGTGGGAAGCTAGCTGCGTTGGACTTCCGCATCCAAGTTGGGGGAGAACACCGTTTACTTTCAGGAAAAAAGATTCTTTTTGTCATTCTGAATACAGTGAAATGAAATGTGAAAGTATTTCTAAAAATAGTTTTTTTAAAGGATTTTTCTCTTAAACGTACACGTAAGGGCAATAAATTCGGAAACCCTTGAACAGTCAGAGGTTGAAATAGGAAAAACTTGATAGCTGGCGATTTTTTTGTGTGAAATGTGAACATAAGGATATTTTGTTTTCCAAAGCTTTTGTACATTTTAAGGGCTAACATTTGATGAGAATTATGTTCTGATAAGAACCTGTCCAGAATGAATTTTGAAATACAGAAATTTGATCAACTTTTTCTACGTAGAACGAATCTTTAGATACAGGCATTTTGAAATTTTAACTCAGCTAATAAACCTAGGGCCAACTGGTTCAGATGCCCCTTGCTGTTCTGATCAACTTTACTGAAGACAAAATTCTCCTATGTAGTTTGCTTCTCGAGATATAGAAGTTTTCTAAACACACTAGCGGTATCTAGCGGATAAACCTAGAAACAACTAGTTCATCATCGGATAGCCCTTAATGTCTGTTACACTGAAGACGAATTGTCTTTTGTATAGTCTGCTTCTTGAAAGTATAGAATTAGCATTTAAGTTAAAATACACGTTAATACAAACAAAAAAAAATCTTGAGATACAGAATCTAAGAGTTTTCAAGACTGACCGGTGCCATTTAACGGATAAATCTTCAATCAGCTAGTTTATCATAGGATAGCTCTTGATGTCTTGATCAACTTTGCCGAAGACGAAATGTTTTTATGTTGTTCGCTTCTCGAAGTATAAAAGATTAGTTTTTAAGACTCACTAGCGGCACCTAGCGGATAAACCTAACATCAACATCATCATCGAATAGCCATTCTCTTATATAGTCTACTCCTTGAGAAACAGAAGCTTAGAACTTCGGAGACTCACTAGCGACATCTATCGTATTAATCCAAAGTGACTTGTGTGTCATAGGTTAATTCTTTTATGTAGTTTGGATTTTGAAATACAAAAATTTGAAAATTTCTAAGACTCACTAGCGCATCCTAGCGGATAAATCTAGAATCAACTAGTTCATCATCAGATAGCTATGGAAGTCCTGATGAACTCAGTTGAAGTTGTAATTCGTCTAAACCTCTGAAGAACTAGATTTATCGTTTTGAGTGATAATTGAAATTATTAAAAAAAAATATGGCAACACTGTATCCAACAAAAACAGCTGGAAAAGTCTCCTGGACATTCAAAGCAAAAACAAAACTACATCTGATGAAGACATAAAAGATCTAGTGTTTTTGCCTTAATACTATAACTTTCACATTTTCACACGAAAAATCGCCGACTATCGTGTTTCACGCAATTTCAACCAGTTTGTGTGAGCTCCATTACTGTCCGACATAAGAAAAATCCCCTTCAGATATCTAACAACTACAAAATCCTACGGCAGATAACCTAGGGAGTCCTCCAACGAAGGACCATGCTGCGCGGTTCGAGGCGTCATCGCCTGGTACACATTGTCCGACTTGGTCGAGTTGGACCGCTTGGACGAACGCTTGTCACCACCGAGCTGCTTCCTCGTTGCCATATCAGTCTGGGAGGACTGAATGTAGTGGTACTCGTTGTGCGCAATCGGTTCCGCCAGGGCTTTCTTGTTCAGCAGTTTGTGGATGGGCTTATGTACATGTTTTCCGTCGCCGTGGCGTCTGTGCGTGCTGTTGCTGTTGTTACTACCACCGCTGTGATTGTGCGTGTGGTGATGATTGTGACCGTGATGATCACCCTTCGTGGCGTGTTTCTTGATGGACGATTCTTTGTGCTGATGTGGCTGTTGCTGCTTCTTCTGCTGTTCCTGTTGCTGTTGATCGTTCTTCAAATTTGTGATATCTGTTGTTTGACTCAGTTTGACGTCTGCAAACACTGCTGCCACCTCTACTGTCTTCTTCACGCTGAGCGCTTCCGACGCCTTGATCGCTCGTCCATTGCCACCTACAGTGAACAGTTCGTAATCCAAGCCCAGTTTGTCGGTTCCGTTCTTACCTCCGGATGGTTTGTTGGCACACTTTTGAACCTGACCCTGCAAACGAGTGGGGCAGTAACACTTCTCATGGCTTATGCAGCTATCCGTATCGCACCATGTCGTAGATCCTTCGTCTTCTCCTTGCGTTTCACCCATCGAACAGTAGCACTTCTCATCGCTCTTGCAGCTCGGCAGCGAACTCCGGTTGCTCGCTTCGTTCAGCTTGGCGTTGATGTCATCTCCGCCTAGACTACAGTAGCACCGATCGGCCGACGTGCACGTGCACGCGTCCGAATCGTAGCTGCACTCCGAACACGATACATATCTGAAAAAACATCGAATGCCATGTTAATACAACACAACTAGTAAACCAACCCTAAAACCCTTACCCGCTCGAACTGTTCCTATTATGGTGCGCCGTCAGCGTATGCTCATGTCGAGCATCTGAAACTTCAGAACCACTTGTTCCAATTCTTGATCGATCCTTCTTATCGGCCGTCTTAAAATCCAGTGACAGTTGGTCGGAGTGGGCGCCGCTCCCCTGGTGATGGTGCTGGTGTTTGGAGGACTTTCCGTGGTGGACCGGGACCGATCGGCGGCATGCCGTCGTCGAGTCCCCGTCGTCGATGAAGCTGCCGTTCGATTCGCCCTGGCTGCCCTGGCTTCGGCCACTGTTGCTGCCGCTGTTGCTTTTACTGAAACTTCCCGATCGGCCGAGGGACTTCTTGTTCCGAAACTTCCCAAAGCGAAACACCTTCTTCAGGCCCTTGGCGCCGATCAGCAGCTTGCGGCGTTGACTCTGAAAATTGGAGAAAGAATTACCATAAACATCAGTGAGCATGAGAGTACTAGCCATACGAGAGTGATGTTATTCATGGACGTCCATAAATATATTTTATTTTGATGCTGAAGAATAGATTTCAAGTTCTGAAATTGCCATGGATTGATTTCCATTCGATGTTAACTGAATCCTGAAGATCTGAAGTCTAGTAAGATGTTGAGGTCAACGTGACCCAGATTTTCATGTTGATAATTGCTCAATAGATGCTGGTAAGAGTCCATCTAGTAAGGAACCCCAATTAAAGGTGCCATGCGACACATACCGATGAATGGTCAAGGAGATTTAAAACATGGTTAACGGAGCCTGTGTGGTACTTTGGGACTGCAATTTTTCCCTTGCTGTTTTGCAGGGTTCTGGCGCGGTTGATCATTTTCTCGTAGGAACCGACATTCAAAATAGCGTAGATAGTTGTAATGGAGCGTCCTTAAATGACGAGACTCCCCAACCCCTGAAAAGCTACGTCTTTTATGGACGGTCTCTAAGGCTAACCCAAGGAGTGAGTTGACTAGGTCTACTAGCGTAGGGAACCTCATTACAATCTCGACTGGCATGCAGGGAGCGTTATTGGCGAGGGCCATCAACAAAAACCAACAAGGTTTCCTGCTATGAAAGTGACTGAACATCAGCTGGATGTGATTATCGACTTTGTGTTCTCGAAGAGCAATATCAGCAAGACCTTTAAGCAGGGCTTGCTGAATTTCCAGAAGTCGATGTTAGTGACCAAAGAAGACCATGATAAGCTCATGGTAACAGTGCAGTGGCAGCGATAGAACTCGTACAGCTGAAGGTACCCAAGGCAACCTGGGTGAGCCCATCGCATTCGTTGGTAGCCCGACCAAGACGAAAAAAGCGACTGCTTTTTCAAAACAGCAGCAGAAGCATACGCCGGAAGAGGAACTATCCGCTGGCACTCGCAAGGCCAGGAGAATAGCAGCTCCGTAATAAAAAGGCAATAAAGCCCATGAGTTGAGCCAGATACCCCACCAGTTCAGTTGAGCCACCACTGTTCTGAAAGGGATGCCCCTGGAACCCTAACGGAAAGGCGGAAGAAGAGATCAGATTCAGCAGTCAAATATAAGTAAGCGAAACAAGGGCGACGCTCTTATCATTAAGGACGGACTTGTTAGAATCCCAAAATGGCCGCCACAATGGCCGACTTTGGCATCTACTCACGATTTTGAGCAAACAAACAAAACCAGCGCATCTGAGCTTCTTATTTTAAGCTTATTACAAGTGAGCAAGAGCAGAATAATAAAATGTACTGTTGTTTGAAGCTTTCTTCTTGAGATTTGTGCATCCGAAGTTCTGATGCACTGTTGAAGCGGGATTTCAAGAAGTTTGTCCTTAACCTTCCGTAACTCGCGCGGTTGACTACCTGCGTCAGCACCACGCTAATGCTGAGTACAAAAAGCGAGATTTTTTCAACGTGCTGTACAAAATACAACAGCGCGATCGCTCGTGGGTTAAGCCTGATGAGTCCAAGTACTTGGACTTGGCGATGGTTTAGCTTCGCTTCCCACAGATCTGAGAACAGACGTGCGCAGTATCAGAATTGATTGTACCGGTGAAATAATACTGGAGCTTAGGAAGGACACCGAGCGCAAGAGCACTGCCTACAAATGAAGCTGCAGGCAAAGGAAGGGGCGATCAGGCCAAGCTCACGCGGTTGACAGACATTATACTTCAATGACAAGATAGACCAGGGAGCTCCCCGCAGTGAATTTGTAGCGATGCTCTCACGTGAATGCGACGCCATTATGCCTAAGCAAGTTCACCCTAGGAAAGGGACACCACCGACGTACTGGTGGACTCAAGCTATTGCAAACCTGTATTGAACATGTACTAATGAGAAACGGAATGAACGACGTTACTAAATCCTTTAGCGTAGGTCTGGGCAGAGCTCCGAATAAGACCTCAAATGAAGCCATTGGCTCCCGGTATGTTCAGATCTGCTATGCAGAAATGCCAGGACAAAGAAGTCTACCCAGAGGTTTGAAGATGGTAGAGTCTGATCCGTCGGTATATAGATCAATATTACACTGGAGTTCTATGGCGAATCGATCGAAGAAATGGAATCGATTGCAGCCCACTTGATCGCAGTGGATGAATTCCAGGTAACTGGTATTAGCCTACCACACATTTATAGATTTAAATGTGACTTCCCTGACCAGCGTTCCAGAAAAGAAGCCTAACTGTACGTTATTATGATTTTTGACCCAAAACGTACGCTACGTCAGCAAGCTGTTCCCAACGCGATGCATTAGGCAGGTTAAGAATGCCCAAGAATGACTAAAGACTACAATTGGAGTTCTCGACGAAGAAAGGTAGCTGCAAGAAGAAGAACATAGAAAGAAAAATATGCGGAAGCTTCCCTCATGTGAGCTTCACAGGCGTTTTAAGACCTTCTAATGCGTTTCAAGGTTTTAAGGATGTTTAGAAGGTTTCAGAAGAGTTTTCGGTCTGAGGTGTTCTAATGCGTCTCAAGACTTTTCTGTTTTTTTTTTTTTATTTTTTAGGTTCCAAGAGGGTTTTGGGGATTTTAAGGGAATTAAGTCAGCTTGAAGCGGGTTTGAGGAAATGTCAGGCGCATTTCAATGTGTTTTGGGGTGTTTCTGAAGAGGTATAGAGAATTCGCAGGCTCAGGTGAGCTTCACGGTGGTTTCAGAAGGGGTTCAAGGGGGTTTCAATACGTTTCAGGGTATTCTAGGACAGTCTTGTTAGCAATCACAGTCTTTGACACCTTTTCGTCGATATTAGGCTGCCTTTGTCTCCAACATTCGCAACACACGAGATCAAACTACTGTACGCAACAAAAATGTCAAATGAATGCCCTTGACCACGATTGCGTCTTCGGGAGATGGTTCGGTTTTTGTTATTCCTGTATTTCCCATTAGGAGAGCTGTTTTGGCTAAATGTATGTGTAATAATCGATATATCACGCAACGCACTAATAAAGTAATATTATACCAATCATATTCAAAACTAGCTGAAATCACGTGAAAAGTTGAAATTAAACAAATATCATCGTGTCAGACGACGTTGATTTGATCCACTTTTTTGTTTATTGATCTTCGTTCTACCGCTCGCGTTGTGTGTAAGAGGTAGCGGTTGCACTCGAATGAAACAAAGCAAGCCGACACCCGACCGCGGCAACGAAACGAAGGTAATCAAAAGTGTCGAATGTTTACAAGCCTGTTCTAGGAGGTTTCGAAAGGGGTTTAGGAGACATCAAAGGTAAGCTTTACGGGGGTTTCATGGGCGGCGCTTCAAGAGGAGTTTTAGGGAGCTTCAAAGGTCCTCGGGAGAGCTTCACGGGGGGCTTCAGAGGAGTTTCGATAGAGCTTCGGAGACGTTTCCAGGCTTTTCAAGGTGTTTAGGAGGTTTAGTAAGGATTTTAATGAGTTTCACAGGCTTTCTGATGAAATTCACGGGGGTTCTGTGAGGGTTTGTGGGGATTTCAGAAGCGTTCCATGGCGTTTTAATGCGTTTTTAAGCTTTAAGGTTGGTTTAAAAGGTTTCAAAATGGTTTTGGGCGGCTTACAGTCTAGGATGTTGACAGGACCTGATAAAACCAATATGCGGAAGCCTTAAGGAAATGTTCCATCAGGCATACGTGTCGAAGGAGGATCAGAACTGTTAATGATTTCTGTGGAGAGAAGTCGATAATGATTTTTATTGGGGTCGCCATAAATCCTACGTTCAACTACAAACCTTCATCGAATCCAGCGAAGATGGCTTTGCAGCAGTGGTAGCGTATCTAACGGTTTCAGTAAGATGATTGCGAGGAATGTCCAATCAGGAACTCCTGCTTGAATTTCTCCAGAATTTCTTGCTAGTATTTCTGCAGGATGCATTCCAGGAATTTCTACAAGAACCTCTAGGGGCACATCTAGAAATTTCAATAAGATTTTTCCTGATAATGCCACCTAGGCCCATATAGCCGAGGCGGTAAACGCACGGGTATTCAGCATGACCATGCTGAGGGTGACGGGTTCGATTCCCGGTCGGTCCAGGATCTTTTCGTAAAGGAAATCTCCTTGACTTCCTTGGGCATAGAGTATCTTCGTGCCTGCCACACGATATACACATGCAAAATGGTCATTGGCAGAGGAAGCTCTCAGTTAATAACTGTGGAAGTGCTCATAGAACACTAAGCTGAGAAGCAGGCTTTGTCCCAGGAGGACGTTACGCCAAGAAGAGGAGAGAGAGAGAGAGAGAGCCACCTAGAATTATCCCAAGTAGCATTTGTAACTTAGGAAATATTTTAGAAAAATAATAAAGATTGCATAGCCGTTTCACTTCAAGATAATGGTAACAATTCTATATTTGCAGTATACATTCTGGTTGCTCAGACATCACAATGCAACCTTAGTTTTGCAGAAGGTACATTAATGTATTTTAGTGGTTTTTCTCTTGAAATGTCAAATTTAAAAAGTTGCATTCATCCTGTTACATTGAAACCAAACACCAAAACAAATGACCAGACCAGTTGCTGCGAAGTCAATGTTTGCAGCTCTGCTACAGATGTATCCAGAGATTTCTCCAATAATTTCTCCTGGAATTACACCGCGGATATATCTAGAAGTTTTCCAAGGGATCCTTCTAGGAATTTCTATGAGGGTTCCCTCAGGAATCCCTATGAGGATTTCTTTAAAGAATTATCTTTAAATATCTCCAGTTATTTCTCAAAGAATTACTCAAACAATTGATCCAGAAATACTCCTCAGCATTTCTTTAAGATTCCTCTAACTATAAATTTATTTATAAAGCTTCCTCTTAGACTTTTCTGAGGTTTCCTCACAGCATTTCTCCTGAATTACAAGAATATCTGTTAGTATTGCTTCCGGAATTTTTCAAGAAATTCTTCTTCTGGATTTCTTGCTAGAATTTCTCAAGTCATTTTTGCTGAGATTAAATACAGGAATTGCTCCAGATATTACCCAGAACTATTTTTTGGAATGCTGCAATGGATTCTCCCAGAAATTTCATCTGAACCCTGTACAGAGATTTCAATAGCCATTCTTCCAATGGTTCTACTCAGAATTACTCCAGGGATTTATCCAGGTGATACCAAGTTATGTCTCTAGGGATTTATCCAAAGATTGCAATAGGGATTCCTTCAGAAATTAGTCAAGGAATTAACCCGGTACTCCTGTGTTGGTTTCTATAGAAAATACATATCTACGTTATTTCTCCAGAAATTTCACCAAAGATTCATCTTAGGAATTTTCAGAGGATCTCTAAAAATTCTTCCACAGAGACTCCTTCAGGGGATTCTTTAAAAATTGTGCTTAATGAAGCGTGTTTTTTCGTTACCTACTGACCTGTGAAGAGAATTGTCGGACAAAAGAGGCACAAAACAAGCAACAAAGAAGACGCGGCGATTACTCCTTTATCCGAATTGGTAACATATAGTGGCATGATCTCGAATTTTTTTGTTGTAGACAAAACGGAAGCTGAAATACTTGCGTACTTTTCAACTCGTGAATAATCTATTATTACTAACCAAACATCAAAACTGTTGGATGATAGATCTTCAACAGCGTTGCAGTGTTTACCGACTCAAAGTTACCGCTCGAACATCGTAATGCAAGACATAAAATTCCGTGGTGTACGATCTTTATACTATTTTGTTCAAGTTGGGACAAACTTTTGCCGCATTGGGTGGTTTATCGGAACAAATCCAGGTTGCGAAATTGTGATTATTGTTGCGCGATGTTTGGAATTTGATTCAGTGCTACTGGCATAAACGCTATCAGCACTGACAAACAAATCAATTCGAATTTCATTTGATTTCCGCGATCCTTCCACCAGAGGCGCTAGTATTTGATCGCTTTGACGTTTACACGCTGCTGAATGATGCAAACGAAAATTATGGGCGATTTGTTTAGTAGTGTGCGTGTTAGACAAACGTCAAATCGTAATCCATCATCATTGCCGCCTGTGCCTCGCACGATTCTACCAATAGGGACAGTGTGTTCATAAAAGAGACATCAGGCAAAAGTTTTGATTAATTTCCTCTAAGAGTTCGTTTCGTTTCTTTGACAACTTAGAAAACAGCGAAATTACAAATTGACAAAGGTCAATCTTGCTGATAAATCCGCCAAATGGCCACGTCTACCAGACCTCGGAACTGAACGTCGATGGTGCAATTGATCGATTTTTATGTCAAAATCCTGATATTGGCTAGTGAAACCGATCACGACCGGTCCAACGAAGAAGCAAATGCGAAAACACATGTGCCACCATAGAGCCACCATCCAGTCATGTATTACGGTGAAGAATGTCAGTAGCTTCATTTTTCCGGGGTCGCCAGTTAGCCTAGTGGTTAAGGCTGTGGATCGCCAATCCGGAGACGGCGGGTTCGATTCCCGTTCTGGTCGGGAAAATTTTCTCGACTCCCTGGACAGCGTATCAGTGTACTTGCCACGCAATGTACAAATTCATGTAATGGCAGGCAAAGAAAGCCCTTCAAATAATAACTATGGAAGTGCTCAAAAGAACACTAAGTTGAAGAGAGGTAGGCCAAGTTTTAATGCGAACGTCGAGCTATAAAGAAGAAGAAGAAGAACTTCATTTCCTCGGCTTCCAGTGATGGCCGATCTCCTAAATAATTTTCATAAATATTCCTAGGAGTGAAGTAAATATGTCAGTCTGCATCAGCGATGCCAGATGATTTTCTGTATCACTCGTTAAAAAATCTGTATCCCATACAAATTTTGGGTGAAAAATCTGTATCCTATACAAATGGAAAATCTGTACTTCATATAAGGGGACGTCCATAAATTACGTCACGCTTTTAGGGGGGAGGGGGGGTTCAGTAAAGTGTGACAACCCATACAAAAATTTCAGAGGTCTCATACAAAAAGTGTGACATAGAGGGGAGGGGGGGTTGAAAATGGACAATTTTTGCGTGACGTAATTTATGGATGCTCCCTAAACTCAATCTGTACAGATGGTCAAAAATCTGTATAATACAGATAAATCTGTACATATGGCATCCCTGGTCTGCATACGGTAACAGTAAGGCGAAGATTACGAAAACAAACCCCGTTTGGGGGTGTGCTTGCGACATGCCTAAGAATAAGATCATTGTAATATCGAGGTGGCACATACTTAAATACGGATTCATGTATAATGGCGATTCGCAACTTCATGGATCGATCAGGCGTACCAATCCAAAAAATCAGCGACCGGTGAGTGAATTTTACGTACACCTATAAGAAGATTGAGGTGGCTCTGGCAGATCTGGATTAGGAGAACATTGTGTCGGGAAAAGTCAGTCCTTATACTTTTTTGATCTATTGTGGTAGGGTATGTGTGCCATCAGTAATCTCACGCTCCCATATTCATCCTATTCGAAAACAAGCGATTACGGCACCGATTGATTCCGTTCTTTGTGTTTTCATAGGTGCTCACTTCTAACAAAAAATACAAATATAAGAAACAAAACAAACAGCGCTTCAATTCTTTGTTTTTCGTAGGATGAAAATGGGAGCCACATGCTTAATAAAGGAACCAATACCCTATATCCCGTGTCATTTGTATAGTGCATGTCGTATTACTTTATCACCATTGAGAAGTTATAAAGTATTCGGTTTTATTACAGTAGTCATTTTCAACTTGATCGCAAGGGAGGATTCTGGTTGATAGGTTCCGCTTTGAACACGCTCCTTTTTCAGTCAAAATCGGATCCCCTAACGATAAAGTCAAGAAATGATACCGATATTGACCATGCATCGGAACCCTAGTCCTTACTGTTTCAAACTAGTGAACACCGAATAAAAGATTAGGAATACTAATCCATTTGTCCCTGTTTCAAGGTCTATCTCGGCCACACCTAAAACCGAGACCTATCACTTTCAACAAGGTGTAAAATGTAATAAGGACCAAAGTGTTTCCTTTGATTACTAAGTTATGCTGTTCCACTAGTTGGAAGCAGTTGGGACTAGGGTTCGGTTTGGTAGATCTTTGACCGCAACGCAACCCAAAAAGGCGATCTACCCACGCTACGGGCTCCGTTAAAGATCGAACATATTTTAAACCCCCTCAACCATTCATCACTCAGCACGGGTCGCCTGACACCTTGGATTGGGGTTACCTGTTTGGTGGACTTTTACCACCGGAACAGGTGGTCCGTAGTGCTATTCTAAGCCGGCAGCTACACGGGCAAGTCCTTATACTTAGTGGTGCTTCTTTCCTCCAGCTTTTTCCCACATGGGTGGGGTCTGGGAGCGGTTTATTCAAATTATAAAGTGAAACTTTCAGCTGATACAACCACAACGCCTTATACATCACTTTAGACCCTCTAAAGAACGTTCATACGGACAGCCTAGATGCCCCTATTCTTACTCTTAATCACAAATCCAATCTACATGGCCTCAAACCTGTAACTATACTATAAAAATCCCAGCTGCCTTGGAGGTAGAAAAATGGAAAGCATGGATATTCTACGATGGTCTGCAGGATAAATGTTTTTTGTGTATTAAGGAGGGGCACCGAAAAGACTCGTGCCCAGAGAGGAAAACGAAGAAACGAAATAACAAGAAGAACCGGGATCCCATATCGTACACCGGAATTGTGGCTTGTGGATCTGCAGCATTGCAAAGCGAAGCGGATTTAATCGAGGAGGAACCAGAAGTTATCGAAGTAGTTAAGGATGAAGCTTTGGAAGTGGATTAAATAGGTTGCCATGTAGACTCTACATGTAAAGCCGGAATCGATGGAGCAAACTGGAGTGGAACAAAAAAGGGAAAGACGTGTCGGACTTAGCCAAGTTTGCCCATAGAGTCCAGGAGATTATGGCTAAACAATATTCATGCGAGCGAAGAGCGCAGTTCGATCCATATGCTTCACTGAGATGCTGTGTCCGAAGAAAACAGCTAGAAAGACTTCGAAACACAACAAGTGTAATTTTATTTCGGCTCCGTAAAGTGCACTGCACGCATGAGCCTTTTAAATAAAAGAAATGAAAAAAAGCCCCAATATAGTTTCACCATCGCACTGAATGCTTCGTGTATAAACCAGTAATAAGACCGGTTGTAAGGGCCTAAATAGCACAGCTGTCAAGGCGTGAGTATTCAACATAATCATCCTGATGATGACGGGGTCGATTCCCGGACAGACCAGTAACTGTTTGAAATGGAGCCTTTGGTCATAGAGCATCTTATAGTCACAGAGGAATCTTACAGTTGATAACTGCGTGTAAGTGGTCAGAGAAAAGAGATGCAAGCTTTGTCCAAGTGGGGACGTTATGCCGAGAGGAAGAAGAAGAAGACCAGATTTGGGTCAACTCAATCCCCCTCAAACTTACCTGCGCATTACTGTTCTTCCGCTTTAACTTTTTCTTCTTCTGCCGGCGCATGATGCTCTTCGAGCGCTGGTACAGCTCGTCCTTGGTCAGCGTGACGGCCAGCTTGAGCAGAAACTCCTTGTAGATCGGTTTCAGATCGTTGAACGACATTCCGTCCGAGTTGATTATGGCATTGAGAATATCGTCCAGCGAGTGCAGGTTCTCCTGCAGCCGGAATTCGTTGAACAGTTCGGAAAAGCCCAGCGGCGAGCCACCACCTCCGCCCACCTTGCCGGTGTGCCGTCGGGTAGCTCGTGATTTGTACCGTGTAAGGCCGGCCGTATTGAGGAAACTGCCAGACCGCGGGATGGCCACCCGCGTCAGGATGTCCCCGGCCGAATTCTCCGACAGGGCCGGATAGTTGCCTTCACCTCCTTTGGAGAGAGAGTTGTTGTCATCATTCGAGTGACTGTGGTCGGTGTAGATCGCATCCAGGGAGGGGCGATTTGATACTGCGGGAGAAAGAAGATAGTATTGATGAGATGTCAATTTCAAGGAGCAATCTAAGCACATACCTGCCCGTGGTGGATTTGCCGGCAACGGAGGTGGTCGTTTGCCCTTCGGCGATCGTTTCTTGCGTTCCTCGGTGGAGGATTCTTCGTTGGCACCGGTCATGGTGTCGCTTTCGCCGCTCAGCGAACTGGTGGCTGTTCGTTTCGTTTTCCGAGGTGGCCTCGGTGGTGGTGGCAGAAGACTTCGTTGACTGGCACTGGAACGCCGGGACGATAGTTTGGCAGAGCCAGGTTGAATGTGAACGTTGGTCGTAGCGGCACTGCTGGCGATACTCATGCAGCTGACTCCGTTGCGGTTCTTGGGTCTTCGGGGTCGTTGGTTCTGGGTTCGGAAAAAAAAAGTTTTTATTTGTAAAACATTTTGTACACCTACCAATACACCTTGAATAAAACTAATAAACGATACCTAAATACTTTACTTTTGCCAATTTTGTTCCATTGTCACCGAAGCTATTCAGCCACAAAGTGAAGTTATTTGAGTTTCGGTCTAAATGGTGTCTCCTTGGAGTAATAATAGCTCCCGAGAAAAGGTTTTATTGTTGAAAATTTCTCGATTTTGTTACCAAGATTCAGTCTTAGGCTAGTTTGTCTCGGGTAGAAAGAACCACATTTGGTGAATTTATCGGAAGAGAGACTCAATCTCACGTTCTCGACGAAGAAATCATCAACAAGTCCGTTCCAAATGTTATTATTGGTCTAACCCAACATAACATGTTTTGAAAAAGAAAGACTATCAAACTAAATATGCATGAAAACTTTTATCGATCGTACCAATGCTTTGATAGCCAGCTTCTCGTAAGTGGTAGGTAATAACAGGTTAAAAAACCGCGGATACGGGACGATTAAAAGTCTCAAAAGAGAACCGGTAACAATTCCGTGCCCAAGGGATGGATTTCAGGGATTACACTCCTTCCATTGGCCTTATTTTATCCATCTACTTTATAACAAAGAGCGCTCAAACCCACTTCTTTTACGTCTTTTCTGTGTATGGGGCTGACCAATGATAGTTGCTGTATTAAGCCAATTCGGTTAATCCGTGGGTATTCAAGGCCATGATGAGAATGTCTGGATCCAATTACCTTGCCCAGGAAATTTTCCTCGGTTTTCTAAGGCATGAAACAACTTCGTACCTTACGTACAATATAGAAAAATGGTCATTGGGAAAAAAGCTCTAAAAAGTCACTGATTGTGGAAGTACTCATGGAACATGGGTCCTAGCATTCTTAGTTATGTAACAGGTTCTATTCCACTAGGGAAAGAAACGGAAGAAAGATGGCTGATTTGCAATGGGGACTTGGTTTTTTTAAACTAACATGGAGAACAAAACCCAATCTTTAAATTACGCTGGAGCTTCTAAATTTTTGGTATTAATTACAAGAGTTTTATCAGAACCATTTGTATGAAATCACCTTATATTTTTCATAGTATGAGAGTGGATCAGTTTGAGATGTAGTATATTTTTGTTTAATTCCAGCAGACTATCAAATCCGCACTCTTGAGTCTTTCAGGAGATTTTACAACAAATATTGCTGGATTTTTATTTGTCCTGAAGTCCTTATTTTACTTTATCACTGATACTTCAAGAAATTTCTCCCAATGCCTGTTAAACATGACAATGATTTTATTGCCCTTTTCCGGCTATACCAGTCGGCTAGTATGTCTGAAATAGACGTAAAAACTTGAAGTATTTTTAGCAAAGTACGTTTATTTGGCAAATTGAGAGATAAATTTGTGAAAAAATTACCACTTGTTTTGGTGGGATTCGAACCCACGACTCCGTTATCGCTAGTCCGGCGCTTTAATCAACTAAGCTACAATTGCCAATTAAACGTACTTTGCTTAAAAATACTTCAAGATTTTACGTCTATTTCAGACATACTAGCCGACTGGTATAGCCGGAAAAGGGCAATAAAACCATTGTCATACATGAGTTGCGTTCTCTCTAGCGCAGTTGGACGGTGGTGCGTCCGTCCGCGTTGAGCGCTCAACGCATACTAAGTTTGCACCGATCATATGGTTGGTGACGAAGTATGTGTCAGTCGAGCTTCAATATCAACATTCTAAAAACAATACGCGCACACTTGTTGTTCGTAGGCCGCGAGAGTGCGGGAGATTGGCATCTAAGAGCCGAAAGAGAGATAAAGTTGTGAAAGACGGACCCGGTTTAGGGTGGTGCTTCGAATCCAGTTTGACTTTCTATTCAGCAGAGTAGTAACTTGTTCTGTAGCTTAGTTGGTTAAAGCGCCGGACTTGCGATAACGGAGTCGTGGGTTCGAATCCTACCAAAACAAGTGGTAATTTTTTCACAAATTTATCTCTCAATTTGCCAATTAAACGTACTTTGCCTAAAAATACTTCAAGTTTTCACGCCTGTTAAACATCATCCAGGATTTCGATAAAAAAAATTATTATTATTATATTATTATTTTTTTAATAAAAAAGCTTATGAACTTTTCTGCGAACTCTTCTTATGATAATTTCAGGAATTCTCTAGGGTTGCTCTCCTTTTTTTCTTCGTTAAAACCTTCTTGCATATCCTCGAAGAATTTATCAAAAAAAATAAATAATAAAATAAAATATGCAGCTCTGTTGAAAAATGCCAAACTTTCAAACTTTCTTATTTTCGGTGCGTTCCTGATCGATTTTTCCAATTATTTTTTCGTACGAACACGTCGGAGCCCTGCACGAATAAAATAACTGAAAGAATGGTGTAGATCAGTTGTCCCGTTCCGGAGCCCATTCGTGACATACAAACACCATTCCATCTTTATTTATACACCCAATTCTTATTTTTGCACGGGTCTGGTTTTCGCTATAAATTAGTCAATTTTTAACCAATTTCCATGAAATTTTGTACACATGTAGGAACGGTAAGTACTTGTTACGTTTGTAAATTGTTGTGAACATTTTGTCAGTTTATTTTGTATGTTATACTAAGGTCTGTACATCTGTCCCTGAATTTTAATGTGCATTTGTAGTGCTTCAAACATTTTAGGAGTGATCCAGTACAAAACACACAAGCCGTCCCCTAACACGGACATCAAATTGTAGACGGTCTTGTGTTGTTGCTCAGATCGGGATGCCCCCTTAGGATAAGAAAATCCTAGACCAAATCGAGCTATGAATGCCGCAACAGATGCTGCGAACTAAAAGGCGAACTGCCAGAAAAAATACGATTACAGGATTGACTGATGGACCAAGAACAAAAATGAAACCTCGTCATCCTGGGATTGGACTACGTTATCTATTTGGATAACTGGGCACAATTTATGTTATATGTTGCGTGTTTGTGTTTTGTGCATTTGTAATGTTCCATTTTATTTTGCGTATCTGAGTTCCCAGACGTGGGGCCCGATACGGAAAATAAAATGTGCATTTATGAGGTTCCAATGTACTATTCGTTACATACTATCAGTGTACAAAATTTCATGAGAATCGGTTAATGAGTTAATGAGTTATACAGTAATGCTCCGATTTTATCACACCCTCTCCGCGCATCAGTTCTCCATTTTTAATTAATTTGCTGTTACATTTGAGGGCAAGTGTTTCTCCTCTTCTTCAAGATGAATCTTGAAGAAGTGTTCTGCAACGTTAAAAATATTGAATATGCGTATAGATTTATAGAACATTTAAAAGCAGTTTTGAAAATGGGCGTGATAAAATCGGAACAATACTGTAGCAAAAACCAGACCCGTGCAAAAAAAAAAGAATCGGATGTATAAATTTCATGTAGAACTGATCTAGCTGGATCAAATTTTTCATACACCATATTTTCAGGTTCAGCTTCTGAAACAGTTCTTAGAGAAATCCATTGAACAATTTCCGAAAAAAATAGTATACAAAATTGTGAAGATTTTTTAGAAAGAATCATCACACGAATTTCTGAAGGAATTCTATGAGAAATTCTTTTCTATTCATATTTTTTAACAATTCTTATGTATTAATATTTTTTTAATTAATCTGCGAACGACTTCCAGGAAAAGTTTGTCCTGGTTAACTTTGCCGAAGAAACCATTTTGTTATCTCTTATGGTTTCAGAAATACACATTAGTTTTTGATAAAAAAATAGGGTGATACAAAAAAAAAATTTTCGATAACTTTTTATACATTGATTTTTTGCAGAACTTTTTTCCAAGCAGTTTTAGTGCTTTCAATATGCAACATATTTTCCAAAGACAGGAAAATTCAAAATCCACAACTTAAAAAGTTATTCCGGGTCTTCTTTTAAAAATTTCTAATTTTTGACAAACAATATCTCAAAATGTCCCCATGCTCGAAAATATAAAAAATACAAATTTGTCGTCTTCGTGATATTTAAAGTATAAAAAGTGTTCAGAACAAAGTATTCCGAAAAAAATCCACCAATCAAAACATATTGGAAGAAAACCGTTTCTTCTAAGAGATTTCAGCTCCTGGTTGAATTTCCTAGAAAGAAACGGCCCACGGACCATTGTACATTGGTATCCCAAGTAACATTGTTAAGTCAAATAGGCCAGAGGAAGTGCGTAGAACAATCATAAAAAAAAAAACAAAATAATATTTATTCGGATTTATGACGGTTCTCAAAACCTCTACATAAATCCACATATTGGCCATCAAAATGTTACGCGAATGAGAAAACTTTGATTGCTAGATTTTGCGAAATTTTGAAATTATGTATACCTATAGGTTCTACATTTACCTACGAATATAAATTTACTCTTGATGACAACGACCAAAAGTTTCAAGTCACCCCTTAAGGAAACATCAAGATATCCCAATGCAATTTTGCGTACAAACCTTAGAAGCACAAATATGACGAACGAAGCATCGCACCCAGCCGCTCTTGTTTATCCTGGATTTGCCTTGGGCTTTGCTTACTTGCAAAAAGAGGCAGGTTTTCCAAATCAAGCGCATTTGTTTCCGAATTTTTATGTTGGAGCTCTAGAAAACGTGAGTTGGGGTCGGTAATTTTTTTTTTGTTCTTCAACCACTTAACCTAATTTTACAGCTTTTTTGTCCACTAGGGCACTGCGTGAGTGATTCCAATTGGCGACTGCACTTAAACTTTGTACAGCGCCTAAATGTATTCTATTCGAATTCTACTATATCGAACTGGTTGCTTTTGCGCTGCTGTCACTTTTCTAGCCTGTCCATGGTAGAATGATGACCACGAGGATGTTGATTAATGTGGGACAAACATCAAATTCTCGCTCTAGTCGACTTTTTTAATTCCATTTAGGTTCAATATGAACTGTTCAAAATTTCAGCGCAAGCGGTTCAATGTTTTCTTAGGATTTACTGTGGGAGAAGTTACACTTTCAGATAAAAAATCCTGTGTGGTACTGAATCTGCATTGTTATTCGACTAGACTTCCAGTGCACGCTATGAGCACATGGTCTGCCAAATGCACATCAAGCAATCTAGTAGGCGCGCAAACTGTCGTCGCGTCACTACTTCGCGAACATCAAAGTGTAAACACAAGATACTTCCTGGGGGCACCCGCCTGTCCACAATAATTCCAAGTTCCATATTTGGCGATCCTGCCAGGAGCGGGTGCAGACCCGGATGAGAGTGCTCATTTGTTTTAGTGCGGTTTAGTTTTCCTGGCGCATGTGTGAAAAAAGTTAGTGAAAAATGGAAAGTGTTCTGGAAGATCGGAAAGGATGCCTAGAGCAAACGGCCTAGGCAAGGGTGAGATTAGATAATTGTCTGGAGATTGCTCTCCTTAACCTTCCGGCAGTCACGCGGTTGACAGCCACTGCCAGCACTACGATATTACTGAGTACAAAAAAGCGAGGTTTTTTTCTTCAGTGTGTTGAACAACATACAACAACGCGATCGCTCGAGGGTTAAACGAATGTTTTATTATCGGTTGAATATTGCAAAATTTGTGCATGATTTGTTTACTTTTGGGTCCCGTGGCAATGTTTATCCTGTGTTTTTATGACAAAATCGCTACAAGGAACGCTTATAAATGTACATTAACACTGTAAAGTTTGCTCATCTGTATGCACTGGAGATTACCATCCTAGATCACTCACAAACATTGCGGTGTGACTTAACCCAATGGTGCTAAATCAATCAGTTTTATCAAAGACCAGCGCATCCGGATGACCGCATCCTCAATTTTGTAAGAAAATCTGTCTCATGGCGACAGTATCAACAGTCCCCAGCGTGTCCGGATGACTGCACCCTTACTTTTTTAAGAAATTCTGTCTCTAGTCTCAATTGATATATCATTTGGTATGACGTTCAAACTTCTAAATTTTTGTTTGTTGTATAATTGCTGTTCTATCAGAATCTGACCGAAGAGGTTATGAGACATTTTTGACAATTCAGGAAATAGATGAAATAGTATTCCTAAGAAGATACTGCAATTTAAGAATAATTCATGCAGAAGACAAAGGGTGACCTTTGGGATTTTTGTTTGAAAGTGGGAAAAGTCATAGAAAATCCTATGCAAACTTTGAAGCGCTTGCGCTAAATTATAGTTTTACCGATTGCGTTGAAATTTTGTACAGTTCATATGGGACATTAATGGGATCTTAAAAGTCGACTGGAGCGAGGATTTATTTTTTCCATACAAGCGTGTCCCATACTAATGTTGATTTGTGGATCTTGTTCCTTTTCCAATTCGATTATGAGTCTGAGGAGGGAAGAGCAACTGAAGAAAAATTGTAAGTGCCGCGACTGGGATCGAACCCTTGATCATCCACTTATAAAGTGAACGTGTACCCGAGTAGTATAATAGCTGAGCAGCAACAAACGTTCCAGAACTTGTTTTACAATTTTGTGTTATCAACTTGGTAGTTCCTGTTACCATTACCTGTCAAACTGAGGGCATCATCGTCGACAACAACAACGGAAGTTAGTTATCAATGACCGTCCCAAATATCTTTCTGATAGCAAAATAAGTTTTCAATTGGATAAAATTGATGGATTTATAGAAGTTGTTATCAGGGTGCCTTTGATGATTACATAATGAGATATTTTATTGGTATCACGGGTATACTTGGTTGTTATCATGTTTGTTATGTTGCCTGCTTATTCAGCCACAATGAGAACAAATTTAGTTAATTATTTTTGATATCAGATAACACAATATGTTATCCGGTTGTTATGAAACTTTGCTCGGGTAGCCACTACGCTACGGGCCCTGGCATGGTCGATCATTGTGGCATCCATATTTGTATTCTCTGATGTTTCGTGGTAATGTGATTTGTTTACATCTTTGTTATGTTTCATTCAATTTTTATTCTTTGTTGATTGGTTTATACTAAACTTACTTTAACCTTGACGTCCCGACCCCCGACAACTCATTTTAACCCTTTATAAGGCAGTGGCAACTATATTGCCACTTTATACACATATTTGTGAGCACTAGAGTGGGTCATCGTTTATATGGAAAAATGAAAAATTCAATGGTATCCCATCAGATCAAAGCTTTTTTGATCCCATTTCAGGACCCAAATAAGTTTGCAAAATTTGAGCACGATCGGTTATGTCTACGTTTGGCGCATCGCGTTTGAAGTTTGTATGGGGTTTTACATGGGAAAACACACTTTTTTGCATTTCTCTCATAACAAGCTCGATTTTTTTCTAAAATCATGTAACCGATAAAGTGAAAGCATAGCCTAGGGTGTCCTGAGAAACTTTGTCGAAGACCGCGAAGTGATCTGATGCTTATGAAAAAAGTTATAGCGTTGACATTGCTTGGCGAAACAGTATGATTTTGTTGCTATTGTTATTCCTTTACATGTTAAAACATAAACACATGCATGCGGTTCGTTGGTTACAAGTATTTTCACAAGCATCGGATCGCTTTGCGGTCTTCAACAAAGTTTTTCAGAACATACTAGGCTATCATTTTATAGTATCGGTTGAAAAGTTTCAGACAAACTTTTTCAACTTATGACAAAAATGCAAAAAAGTAGGTTTTCCCATACAAAATTCCATACAAATTTCAATTGCAATGCGCAAAGTATAGACGCAACCGATCGTGCTCAAATTTTGCACAGATACTCAGGACCCGAAGCGGAACCAAAAAAGCTTTGATCTGAGAAAACGGTTCCGATGACCCACACTAGTGAGCACTCATGATTTTTTTGAGCCATGTCAAATATGAATGGGCTTTTTTAGAACAAAATGTCTCTCCAGAAACTACCATTTTTGAGTGCATAAAGGTTTATAAACTCAAACTTCTGTTGTGGTGAGCGAATTGAAAATCGAATGAAAGGGTGTTCGCGAACATACGCTCCAAACGACGGCAGCAGCATGGTTAGCTGCGCAACCAACACCAACCATCGCATCATCGATGATCGTCACGAAGCACGCGCACTCACCCGAGCCGACGGGACAGCAGCGACCAGCAGCGAGAGAGTGAGTGCCGTGAGAACCAGCCGCGAACGCTGCCGCCGTAGCCGTCATCATCATCATCGACGCTCGTCGCCCTGCGACCGATGTGATGATGGTTTGTTCCACACACGTCGCGTGGGTTCTACGCGCGTGTAGAGCTTTCCACGTGTTTCCAGAACAGTGGAACACCAGTATATAAGTGCGCACCCTTTTGCGCAGTCAGTCAGTTGTAATTTAAGTGTGGAATACTCACGAGCGTTCGCGTGGCTCGAACAACGCGAAGTGTCAAGTAAAATGTAAATAGTAATCAGAGAGAAAAATGTAGTAGTGAAGTTAAAAGTGAACCAGTGAATTTCCCTCGCGGTCCGAAACCCCCCAAGTTCCATTTCTCTAACTCCGTGCCATACAGTCCAGTGCTTTCGCCTAAAATTACTTGTGTTCATTGCCGAACAAAGGGAATGAAAGGCCCATGTTCCCTTTACTAGTGGACAAAATTTCAACTTGATTGCTTCATTACTTTTAGAAACTCAGCCTTTTGAAAAAATGTACTATAATAAATGGGCATGTACTAAAATTGCCATATCGTACAAAATAATTGACCAATCGAGTTCAAATCCACACAAGTAACTCATGATTATTAGGGCAATAACCTGTCAAAAAATCAGCATGATTGATTACCGCATCACAAAATAACAACATTTTAAACTTTGTTGACAAAAAGTTGAAATTTAGACCAATTTTTTTCATACAAAATCGACCATCGAGTTTTTTGAAAATAAAAACGTTTTTGTGCATTACACCACATGTACTTTATATTCCAATGTAGAACGAGTGAATTCCGTGCCTGGTTCTCTCGGCCTTATAAAGGGTTAAAACTGCTCGCATTTCGTCAATTTTCATCCGATTTTTTTTTGAAGTCGCACTCAATCGATCTGCTGGTGCTAGTTTATTATACAAGTGAACATGTAATATCCGTAACCATTCTGGAGATATACCGTATTGTTCTTGGGTCAGAGGGTTGCCAAAATGGTTAAAATTGACTATGTCATGAGTTATTGTGTTTGAACCATTGATTTTCAGCGAAATTGTTGTTGCGAACAGTGAATCACAACTGCGATAACCAGATTTGAAAAAGTTGACCCACCCGGATCATCGTGACAGGTTCCGCGGGGCCTCATTGGGGACACTTCTGGTTTTCAACCTTAACATGTCGAACGACATATCAATCTTCGGGATTTCGAATGATTGAATCTGAAACAATAGGTTGAAGTCTGCACCAACTAATATGGCCACTCCGGAACATCTAGCACAGGTTCCATGGGGGTGTCATCGGGTACATTTCTGGTTTGCAACCAAAACATGCCGTGCGACGTATAAATCTTCATAATTTCGAGAGAATGGGGCAGAAAAAATATACTGAAGTATGTATCAACCGATATGGCCGCTCAAGAACACCTGGAACAGGTTCCGCGGGGGCCTATTAAACACAATAACACACGAAATGATCACTTTCAGTCATTTGCCAAAACAGAACCTCCCCAAATCCCTGACCCCAAACTGGTGGTCTATGATATCAATAGTTTACTTAATAACTTTTTTCCTAGATTTTTCGGCTAAGTTCAGCAGAAGTAGTTGAAAGCTTATAGAAAACAGGATGTAATAGCGCTCTCGTCTTAATTTGTTCGACTGCATCGTGTTAGAGAGAGTTCCGACTGTGGTAGGTATATAAACTAATGCCCTGTAATTAACCCTTATGTGGCCGGCAGGGTACCCGGGTACCCATCGCCCATTTAAAAAGCACAGTGTAGAAAAAAACAAAAAGTTTGTCGGACACATAACGGTTAACTTTAAATTTATCTTACCTCCCCACTGCCCATATGGGCCATCAGGCTCTGATAAAGCGTAGCAGCGATAACAATTGCATCCTCCGGCGTTTGGCAGACGAACCCGTGGCATTCCAGCTGCCGGGGTACCGCACTGGAGCGCATCACAATAGCAAACAGCGGCGAGTGGAGCCCGGATGACAGTCGACGCTTGTCCGCGGCACTGCTAAGTAGGGGAAGAAAGACACAGTTGAAATTTGTACATTCCCAAGGGATATAGAGGTAAACAATACCTTAGAGGTCGGAAAAGCGCTCGTTTGTCAATGTTCTCGGGATCGGTGATCAGCGGAAGGAAGGCAGCGCCACCCTCGGCGGGTGACACGACGAACTTGACGGCGGACCAAACGGCAATGTTCTGGAACGGCGTCAGGAACGGTTCCCGTCCGTTGGAGCTTTTCACTCGCAGGCCAATGGGGCTGATGTCCAGTGTACCGGCGTTTTGGTTCTGTAAGGAGAAGAAAATAGACATTGAACTTAGTTTTTAAGTATGTTTTAATAATTAATGCAAGTTAAATGCAAGTTAAAAATGGCAAAAAGGGTGGAATTCGGTAACACAAAGTAATAGGTAATTACAGCTGATTCAATCCCCAACGCATCATTAGTCGACAGACAAACGTCATAGTTATAACCCAACCCAGGTCCATTCGATGAAGTTTTGCAATCGTTCGGAGAGAGTGCACCGGCCGATTCGATTCGACAGTCAATCAAAGCCCCGCCACTTCCAGGTTCGGTGAACCCTCTCCGAGGGGGATCCAACCGGTAGTTAATCAAACTGCGTCGACAATTGTGCATCCAGCATGAGACAATGGCCATCATCGGCATCATCGTCATCATCATCGTCAGTCTGCATGGCAGGTTGCCTTGGGCAAAGCGCAACGAAAAACCACCTGGGTCTAGCTACGAGTGGTCATGGAAGGCTTTTGTTTGGGGCTGCCCAGGTAAGTACACGTGCCTTACCACAACCAAACGAGTAGTGGAACAGTGGGAACTTCTTCTGAATACGGTGTTAGAAAAACTTTATGACATTCTTCAATATCCGAAACCTGAAATCTCTCCTAAAATTAGCCATGACTCTAACAAAATATCATATACTGGGTATGTTGCGTAATTCAGATCCCATTGCGATTCACTAGCCTCTGCCCAGCAACTCCTATCCCCACCAGATCATAGGCTGACAGGGAAGGATAGGGGGGGGGGGTGCTTCTGAAAACCTGAGCATCTGTTCTCCAGGAGGAGCGGCTCACAACAGCGTCTGATCCCCATGTTAGGGACGGCTGAACAACGTCCGAGTGCCAGGGAAGGACTCTAAGCTCAACTGTGCACTATAGTCCTGCAGAAAGTAGGGAGTTGGTGTTCGGCCCTACGAGCCAGCCGTAAAATAACATTGTGACAGAAAATCAGCAACAGAATAACACGAACCTAGACCAACGGCAACGACTCCAGCAAACAAAAAGGACTTGGGATTGGAAACTCGGTACCTACGACTGCTGACATCTCAACTTCATTGGGAGCCCCCGCATACTCGCCAAACTACTGAAGGACCGCGGGTTTGGCATCGTAGCGCTGCAGGAGGCGTGTAGGACAGGATCCATGTTGCGAACGTTTAGAGGTAATCATACCATCTATCAGAACTACGACAACACACGTGAGCTGGGAACAGCTTTTATCGTGATGGGTGATATGCAGTGGCGCGTGATCGATTGGTGGCCGATCGACGAAAGAATGTGCAGGCTTGATCCTCATTATTCAACTTCAGCATAATAAACGCACTGATGATGAAAAGGACGCATTTTTCGTGCAGCTCCAACGCGAATACGACCGCTGCCCAAACCACGACGTCAAGATCATCATAGGAGATCTAAACGCTCAACGACGCAGTGGAGAGCACCATCGGGTACGTGGTATCGAATCGACGGAACGAATGGTTCGACGAAGAGTGCAGAACAGTTTAGCAGGAGAAGGACGCAGCGCGGGCGGTAATGCTGCAGCAAGGGACCCGGCAGAACGTGGAACGTTACAAACAGAAGCGGAAACAACAGACACCCCTCTTTCGGGAAAAAGCGCCGCCTGGAAGAAGCAGAGTGCGAAGAAATGGAACTGCTGTACCGTTCCCAAGAAACACTGAAGTTCTATTAAAAGCTCAACGCATCCCGCAACGGCTTCGTGTCGTGAGCCGAAATATGCAGGGATAAAGACGGAGGCCTCTTAACAAGCGGACGTGAGGTGATCGAAAGGTGGATGCAGCACTTCGATCAGCACCTGAATGGCGTGGAGAACGTAGGCACGGGAGATCACGGCAACAAAGGAAACGACGGAAATGAACTATCTCCCACGCTGCGGGAGGTTAAGGTGAATATATGACGAAGCCACACCCCAAATTTTCAAGAGCACGAGCTGAATGAACCAAACGACGGATTGCGCTGAAAAGTTGATCGATTGGTCACCACCGGGGTGTGACCAATCGATCAACTTTTCAGCGCAATCCGTGGTTTGGTTCATTCAGCTCGTGCTCTTGAAAATTTGAGGTATGGCTTCGTCATATAATGTCCTTAAGGATGCCATTCATCAGTTCAAAACCAACAAAGCAGCTGGTAAGGATGGTATCGCAGATGAACTCATTAAGATGGGCCCAGAACCGTTGGCAACTTGTCTGCACCAGCTGATAGTTAGGATCTGGGAAACCGAACAGCTACCGGAGGAATGGAAGGAAGGGGTAATCTGTCCCATTCACAAGAAAGGCGACCATTTGGAATGTGAGAAATTCAGGGCGATCACTATTTTAATGTTGCTCACAAAGTGCTATCCCAGATCACATTCCGTTGTCTGTCACCTAAAACGAATGAGTTCATGGGAAGTTATCAAGCCGGCTTCATCGACGGCCGGTCGACAAATGACCAGACCTTCACCGTACGGAAAATCCTCCAGGAATGCTATGAATACTAGGTCCCAACGCATCACCTGTTCATCGACTTCAACGCAGCATACGACAGTATCGACCGCGCAGAGCTATGGAGAATCATGGACGAAAACGGCTTTCCTGGGAAGCTGACTAGAACGATGGACGGTGTGCAAAACTGCGGGTTTCGGGTGAACTATCCAGTTCAATCGAATCTCGCCGGGGACTGCGACATGGCGATAGACTTTCATGCCTACTCTTCAAAATCGCTCTGGAAGGTGTGATACAACAAGCCGGGTCGGGGAAAGATTTTCACGAAATCCGATCAATTTGTGTGCTTTGCGTACGACATGGACATTATCGCTAGAACATTTGGAACGGTGGCAGAGCTGTACACCCGCCTGAAACACGAAGCAGCAAAGGTCAGATTGGTGATGAATGCCTCAAATACAAAGTACATTCTGATAGGCTGAATCGAACACGACCGGATCCGTCTGGGTAGTAGTGTTACGATAGACGGGGATACCTTCGAGGTGGTGGAGGAATTCGTCTACCTCGGGTCCTTACTGACGGCTGACAACAACGTGAGCCGTGAAATTCGGAGGCGCATCATCAGCGGAAGTCGGGCCTACTACGGTCCAGAAGCAACTGCGGTCGAAAAAGGTTCCCCCACGCACCAAAGTGCACCATGTACAAGACGCTAATGAGACCGGTGATCCTCTACGGACACGAGACATGGACCATGCTCGAGGAGGACCTGCAAGCACCCGGAGTTTTCGAGTGACGCGTTCTAAGGAAAATGGTGTGTGGCGGAGAAGGATGAACTACGAGCTCGCTGCACTATACGGCGAACCCAGCATTCAGAAGGTGACCAATGACCATTTATGGACGCTTCCTCTACAGATGCATATGAATACATATGCTACAGATCTAGTTCAAAAGCCAAAGTTTTAATCCACCCCACGTCCCATAGTGCCCCACGATGGGCGTGGAGAAAAAGTACCATCTCATCGCCCCGGCCAGAGACGCGTGTTGGTACAAATGTTGCAAATGAAACGGTTGTTTTTCCACGGAAGCACGGCTGTGGTTGCTCTCCGGCTACCTCAGGTACCTAGCTAGTTCGCGCAGCGCATAACCAATATTTATCATTCAATCAATGACCGACCTAAACGCGCTCGCGCTAGTTAGTTGGCATTTGTTTTTGCTGCTCGGGGGCTTCGTTTTCCTCTCTTTGGCGATTTTTTTTCGATTGTGGGTAAGAGTAGTCAAAACGGGAGGAACATTATTGGTACCAACATTTCTAGTTGCGGGAAGGCCAACTGTTAGTTCGTGTTTTCACACGGGGCGAGTTTGGGAAGATCGACTAAATATTGGGTGGTTTTTGCAATGCTGGATCTTGGGTCACTAGATTCTGCGTGTGAAAAAGTTACATATGGTTGGGTTGGCAAAAAGAGTTTCTGCAAAATAAATTGTTTACGGTTTGCACAGGAATAAAAAAGTTTCGTGCTTGGCAAGGTCCTGGAGATTCGGCAGGGAAATTAAATATTTAGTGCTTTGAAATGCTAATTTAGCTAATACGCGAACGAATGTGAGAAGATTCCTATTAATTGCGGATTTTTAAAAGAAAATATTCACTCCTCGGTAGCCGCCGACTTCGGAATCGTAGTGTGGCTTGTAGCACTACGCCATCCAGTGAAATTTCAAATATTTTGTGTAGTGTTTTCCATCGGAAGAAAAGTTAAAAAGAAAGCAACTTGATTCAGCATGTGACTTGTTGGTGAAGTGGTTAAGAAATCTAGATAATTTTGAGTGTGTTGATGCAGAAAAAACACACAATTTCAAGGTGCAACAAAAGAAAAATAAAGGCAGGTCGCAAATTCTGCCTGTCACAAGTTTTCGTGTGATGTTTTTCTTGTTTTTTTTTTTTCCATATTTGATTCGGCCTACAATTTTGCTTTTAAGTTCTCGTCGTGTTTTTCACCGCGCGTCGACGTTTTTGGTGCTAGTAGGAAATCGGTAGTAGCTTTCGCAGGAATGCATCAAATTCCAGTTGGTCGATTGCTGATTTCAACCAGTTCTTATTGTCTTTCCACCACACGTTGTACATTTCAGTGCCAGAAGAGGATCTGGAGTGACTTTTGCGCGAGAATTACTACGTAGCTAATCGGCCGGGCGCGTAATAAGGGAGATCGAAAGTGACGTCGGTGTGGGTTGATCGAGAACCGTTTCATGCGTTTCAAGACTGCGGAAAAACTACGTACCAATTGGAACAAAACCAAGGACAAATTATTCAGATAATCAAGAAATGAGGCTTTCAAATCTAGACGTTGATTATGCTGAGCTTCCTTTGGTTTTTGTTAGTGAAGGTCAAATTTCATCATTGAAACTCGGTGAGAATATTCCATTTTTCACTTTACCATACCATAATAGACTCGCAGTTATAATTCTAAGTAGTTTGTCGGGGTTACAGGGTATTTAATTCAGTCGGGGAAGGGATCGTTATATTTTCTTCTCGTTTCAGAGAGCGAGCAATGGCGCTTAAACCTAGGCTTTCGAGCCAGGACATAAGGGGTTAATACCATAAATACCTTTGTCCCATCCCAGGAAGAAGAGGAGCCCCAACGGAGTGACATTAACTTTCTTAGCAACGTCACTCCCAACGTTTTTGCTTCACATTTATTACACATACGATTCGGAGCGGCTGACGAGATGTCGCCGTTCCATAGTTCTGTTCAATTGTATTCTTCAATAACGCTGCACAGTAGGCCTGGCCGCTTCAATACTTGTAATACATCTCCGATGCCTTGCAAGTATTGATAATGACAAGAAAAATGGTAGAAGTAGTCGATTCTACCATTTTCCAGGATTCTTTCAATGAATGGCTGTGTATGTGTAGACTAGACTAGACTAGACTAGAATAAATTGTTTACGGTTTGCACAGATTTACCGGAAAAAAACTTTTGCTAAATTAAATCTGTAGCAAAGATAACGAAGAACTATTGTCTTGAATGTTGCACATAAAGAGTCTGATTGCAGTGTCTTAGATAAAACAAGCGGATACCGTAATATTAAACTACAATCCAGAAAATAAGATTCCTAAGAACGGTTATCAATAGAACAGCAGTTGACCGACATATCAACTTCATGCATCGATTTTGGGCCATTGTGCTAGTTATAGCTATAGCGGTGTTACCTTTTGAGCAACATGATATATGAAAATTTGTTAAACTATCAACCTTGATGAGTGCTTTTGTAGCAATATTCTAGGTTCATACACACATACATACACTCAGAAACAATACAAATCATATTTAGTATGAAGCATAATCTTTTTTGTCATTACCGTAGTTTATAAGTGTCCTGGTATTACAAGTATACTGTCGCCACATAATCATTTAAACTTCACAACATTTATGCGAAAATATATTTAGCAATGTTTTGTCCAGCCCGGAGTTCAGTCGACTCAGGAAACTTTGCAGCGCCCGCCACTATATTAAAAGTACAATTAATATGACGAATTTCGCACCAACTCGTCTTCGGGGTTGGCAGCACCCCCTCAGAATGTTATGAAATTTTGTAGGTTTCAAGACTTTACCTTTTCAAGCAACTTTGCGTATTTTGTTTTTTCAAAATTAACCTAGACTAACATTTAAAAAGAGTCAAAGTTCTTTAACCGTTTTTTTTTCACAAAAAATAACTCGAATATGATAAGATGTACAAAAAAGTGATGTATGGGTGACATTTAGAAAATTGTCCAAGCTTTCATGAAAAAATATTTTAAAAATTCTAAATACATTTTTACACGCTAAAAAATATATTTTTAAAATTAAAAGTCAATTTACAGAAAATGCCCACTTTTTTATGTTTTGAAATTTTTTTCCAAGAAAGTCAATATTGTTGCCTAACTTTCCTCCATACATCACAAGATGGGCACTTTTAAGGAAAAAAAGTTTTTCTAGCAAAAACTTTTTCATGTTAGTTTTTTTTAGCGTGTTGCGCATTAGCCGTTTTTTTTACAAAAAATATAACTCGAATATGATAAGTTGTACAAAAAAGTGATGTATGGGGGACTTTTAGGGAATTGTCCAAGCTTTCAAGAAAACATATTTAAAAAATATAAAAAAATGTTTTACACGCTAAAAAATATCTTCTCAAAATTAAAAGTCATTTTACAGAAAAAAGCCCACTTTTTTATGTTTTGAATTTTTTTTCCCAAGAAAGACAATATAGTTGCCTAACTTTCCTCCATACATCACAAGATGGGCACTTTTAAGGAAAACAAAATTTTCTAAAAAAAACTTTTTCATTTTATTTTTTTTTTTGCGTGTTGTGCATTAACTCGTACAGTAATGTATCCAGAATCCTAATGACAATCCATTAAAACTTAATGGGCTCAACTACTTTTTTAATATCTTTACGCGCTTGACATTGAAAACGTGCTTTATATTGGAAAGGGCTCAAGACAAATTTGCTTTTAGGGTTTTATATCAATGAAAACGCTTGTGTATTGATGAAATATGTACATATGTATATGTGTATTCAATTATTTTCTTTTCTACAATATATACATTCTTCTTTTATACATTCTATTGTAACGTTTTTTGAATATTAGATCTTTAGTCTATCTGAAACAAAGTAAACTTTTTTGGATTATCTTTTGAATTCGAAAACTTCATCGCTTCAATTTGATTTTCAGAAATTGGCACAAATGAATGAAATTTTTGTGTTCCAGGTATTGTTTTTAGAAAGACGCGGACACCGTCTTCAGCCAGAGGCTGCACAGACTGAATTAAACTTAACACTAGGCAAGGGACACACGGAGCATGCACCAGTGGATACGGAGATGAAACTATCCTCACGAAAAGTTTCATCGCCCGGAGCGGGAATCGAACCCTCACCCCAAAGCATGGTGCGATTAGAAGCTTGGTGACCTTAACCGCACGGCTACGAGGCTCCACACACTTTACGTGACTGTATGTGTATAGTTCTTCAAGTTCATCCATCATTTTTGCATATTGTTCATTTGAAATAAAGCAGAAATTCAATTTTGTTATATGTATATCTGACTGTTAAACTGCCCAGTCATACAGTTCTCGAGGAGTTGTGATTGTGTTTCCATAATCTCGAGCAAGACTTGCTCGTTTTGCCATTCGCTTGAGAGTACCTCCAATAGCGTCACATGGACCTTTGCCATGTGAAGTTGCGAAGAAGTGCCATTCTGTTTCCAATCCATAATTGGACCGAAAACTGCACAAACTGGCAAATTTTTTTTTGTTCTTATAATGAGCTGCTGCTCCATCTGACATGAAAGTAATTTTTGAGAAATCAATCGATTGTTTAATGAAATCCAGCAGTTTTGATATAAATAACTGAACTGCTGTTGTATCGTGTGTAAGTACTTCAGATATTATTATAAAGCTCAAGTTTTTCAACTTATTTTCTTTTCTGTAGTACACTTCAAAGGGGTGAATGGTAGCTTGAGAATTATTCCAATGGTAACCTTGAGCTGAATTTTGAATGATAAATGAATAATTTTCTGAAAAGTCACAAATTGTTAATACTTCACCCTGTTTAAGAGATTCTTTTTTATCCCGCAAAAATGAGGATTGTTCTTTATAAATGAAATCATGAGTTATAAGCTTATCAACTTTTTCTACAAAATACGGAACAAACTCGTCTATAGTCTTAGTAATAGTTTCCAAATTGCATCGATCAGTGGTTAGCCATTGTTGAAATAAAACCGATTCTTTATCATTCGCTTCTATTAATGATGTTAGTTCACTGGTTCTAGGCACACAATAATACAATTTCAGCAAACATAATGCTGTTTTAAGCATTCCGATATCAAAACAAGCTGAGAAACAGGTTCTATTCCAGTTGGGATGTAACGCCAAGAAAAAGAAGGCACCCAATCAAACAAAGTTGTAATGCCCATTGAGTGTTATTAAATGGGTATAAGGATTCTTGATACATCCTGTACGAGTTAATGCGCAACACGCTAAAAAAAAATAACATGAAAAAGTTTTTGTTAGAAAAACTTTTTTTCCTTAAAAGTGCCCATCTTGTGATGTATGGAGGAAAGTTAGGCAACAATATTGACTTTCTTGGATAAAAAATTTCAAAACATAAAAAAGTGGGCATTTTCTGTAAATTGACTTTTAATTTTAGAAATATATTTTTTAGCGTGTAAAAATGTATTTAGAATTTTTAAAATATTTTTTCATGATAGCTTGGACAATTCTCTAAAAGTCCCCCATACAACACTTTTCTATAGGTCTTGTCATTTTTGAGTTACATCGATTTTTAAAAAATTTTCGAAAAAAAGTTAGGCCCTCTTCAAATGTTACTCTTGAAAATTTTCGAAAATTTAAGTATGCAAAGTTGCTTATAAAAACCTAGTCTTTATGCCCACCAAGTTTCATTCGATTCTGAGAGGGTGTTGCCAACCACTGGTTGAGTTGGCGCGAAATTCGTCATATTGAACTTTTGTTCTGCTGTTTTGTGTGCGAACATCGATTATGGTTCTAAAATACTCAGGTAAGTAACTAGCAGAAACAATACTTTAAGCTAGGAACAGTTAAGAACTGCATTCTTTCACCATAGGCACCATTAAGACGGACAGCATGAAAATCTCCTTGAATTGCCAAGTTAACCGAGTGCAATTTCTCTTCTTCCTGCTACTTCCCGCGGCTTCTGGTGAAACAAGGAAAATCATCAACAGAGTGAACGGATTGAACCAAGGATCAGCTTCAAGACATCAGATATCAAATAAATCACGTATTCGTGCCAGGAAACTGTAGCAGTCACATCCATTTTTAGCCTCGCAGCAGCAGCATGAAGATCGCACCAGCCAGCACCCGAGTTTAAAATCCTCTCCCGTTTCCCATCATCGATCTATGGTAACATATTTAACATTACATGTCGTTAAATTGTGTATTTATTATCTCGATTATTATAAATAAAGTTAAATTTAGTATCTCGCGAACAATCTGTGATTTGTAGTTTTGATTGATTTTGAAAACAAAACAGAAATAAACAAAATTCGGGGTTATACTGGCCATCGATAAAGCTGATGTATACTAGAATGCGTGTAGATCGAAGTTATACTAGGCCAGTTTTGTTGTAACCTATACTAGACCTGGGGTCAACCAGGCGAAAACGATTTAGTATGGGATTTATACTATTTAGTTTAGATTTTTTTCTGAGTGTACTTTTCAGGGTTGTTTTTTGTAACATGCCCTGCGCACCGTATCCTACCGGATTTCGTCACCTTCTAGGATCACCGTCGTGTACAGCGAGCTCGCGGTTTATCCTTCTCCGCTACACGATTGAATGCCTGTGTTTTTCATGAGTGTGTCCTGGGATGGAAAATGTCGCGAAATTTAATGAAAAAATATCATAACATTTTTATATTTATACCACTTTCGGTATAGATTTGTGTTCGTAAGCATCACTTCCGTCAAGAGGCTCCCGTCCTCATCCGGCATATTTCGGCTTGCGGCATGAAGCTCTTCAAGGATGAGTTGTGCTTCTGATAGAACTTCTTTGTTTCTTGAGAATAGCAAAGTAGGTCCGTTTCCTCAAACTCCGCTTCTTTTAGGCGGTGTTTCTTCTCCCCAATGAGACAGATCTGCTACTTCTGCTTCCGTTTGTAACTTTCTACCGGGTCTCATGCTGCAGCATATCTGGCATTCTTCTTCTCCAAAATCTCTACACACTCCTCGTCCAACCAGTCGTACTGCCAACTCCGTTCCACCTACCCAATGGGGCTCTCGGCTGCGTTATTTAAGACTGCTTTAATTGAACTCCATCATCTCTCAAGAAAAGCCTTATGGAGCTCGCCCTCGTCCAACAACGCTACTTCTGAGTACAGATATACCTCGATTTAGTGGACCCTCGATTATATAGACCCCCGATTTTATGTACTTCGATTTTCCAATGATCTCAAATCGCCTCAAGTTAGACAAGGCATCATAATATTCACACCTTTTGCACGACTTTCTCGCAAAAAACGGAGAATTTACTTTCTCACCATACAAAAATTCAGCTCATTACTTACTACAAATCTAGTACTTCACCGATCGTGTCACATTGTATTATATTCCTGATATTTTTGGTAGATGCCTGTTGATTAAATACCAATTGATTGAATTGTGACAAATTCTATAAAAAGGTCATTATAATGCTTCGGAAGATTACAAGATGTGTAATAAATTACGTCTAATGCTGTCATTGTAGAATCAGTGCTAGTTAATCAAGGTTCTTCAATTTCAGCGTCCCTTCACGTGTACATTTCCAAGGATGAATTCCTGCAGGAATCTTTGAAGAAACCGCTTGGGGAATTCCTGAAGGAACAGCTGGAACAACTTCTGAAAGAATCCATGGAACAACTATTGAAGAAATCCCTGCCGAAATTTCTGAAGTAATTCCAGTAATATTGAAGTAGTCTCTAAAGATATTTCCGCTGAAGAAATTTAAGAAGGAATTAAAAAAAAATCTGAAGAAAATCTATCTATCTATCTATATATATAAAAATGAGTTTGAAGTCCCTTTGAGACAACAAAACTCACGAACGGGAGAACCGATCAGGATGACTTATGCAGGGTTTGATTCGTATTCATGGTGGCTGTGTTTATATGCAGAAAAAGTTACGAAAATCAACTAAAAAGTAAGAAAATTTATAAAATACTGATTTTTTTATGACCCGGGAAGAAAATCAACACGATCGAAATCAAACCAATCTAGAGTGCCGTGCTACAATGACCATAACAATTGTCAAACCACCACTGCTTGGCAAGATTAAGTTTGCCGGGACAGCTAGTTCTTAATAAATTTCTGAATGAATTTATAAAAAAAAAATGTTTTTAGAATCCATAGTTGAATCGGCCCATATAGCCGAGGCGGTAAACGCACGGGTATTCAGCATGACCATGCTGAGGGTGACGGGTTCGATTCCCGGTCGGTCCAGGATCTTTTCGTAAAGGAAATTTCCTTGGCTTCCTTGGGCATAGAGTATCTTCGTGCCTGCCACACGATATACACATGCAAAATGGTCATTGGCAGAGGAAGCTCTCAGTTAATAACTGTGGAAGTGCTCATAGAACACTAAGCTGAGAAGCAGGCTTTGTCCCAGTGAGGACGTTACGCCAAGAAGAAGAAGAAGTTGAATTTTCTAAAAATGGAAAATGAAAAAAAAATAAAAATCCTAATTTTTTTTTTTAAATGAGCTTCTGGAGAAATCCATAGAGAAATTCTTAGCGGTACGCTTGGAGGAAATCCTGGAGAAATTTCTGAGAAAATGCATAGAGGGATACCCGGCGGAATTTCTGATGAAATCTCTGTGAAAATTTCTGCAGGAATCTCTGCAAGAATGTCTTCCAGCCTTTCCATAGAAATCCTCTGTAGAAGTTTGCAAAATATGTAGAAAAGTTTCTGAAGGAACGTGAAGAAATTTTGGGATTTTCCTTAAAAATCTCTTGTAGAATTCCTTAAGCAATCCTTGGAGATAGTTCTTAAGAAAGCATCAGAGAAAAAATTGAAGGAGTTTTGAGTTTCTGATATACATATATCTAAGATATATCTATGATATATGATTTCAATTATGAATTAAATTCTAAAAAAAAAGTGTATGGAGTATTTTTGAGAAAGTTCATGGAAAGTTTTATAGATGAATGTTTTGAAAAAATTCTGGAAGAATCTCCATTACAGAAATCTGAAGAAATTCGTAGATGAATTTCTGGAACAATCTATGCAAGATTTTCAAAGCCATGTAACATTTCTGAAAACTGTCCATGCAAGTTTTAATTAAGGAGTTGTTGGAGAAATTTCTAAACGATGTTCTTAAGTCTAAAGGAATCTCTAGAAGATATTATGAAAAATATTCTGACTGAATTTCTTTAAGAATTCCTGGAAATTTTTTTCAGGAAATCGTGAACGATTTTTGAATCCTAGGATGGGTTTCAGCAATGGTTCATGAAAGAATTATCTAAAAATCTGCGGAAGTTTTTTCAAAGTAATTCTTGGAGAAATTTGGCGAATTCATTATTGAAGCCACTGGAAATTTTCTGAAAGAACCCTTCGAAAAAATTGTGAAGAAACCCCTTGAGTAGTTTCTATAGGAACCCCTGTAGAAAATTTCCAAATGGATCTCATATTTTTTTATAGAGTTCCTGGAGGAATTAATAGAGAAGTCTCAGGAAATTTTTTTGATAGAAATTCAGATTCAAAAAAAAAATCCCTGGAGCAATTCTAAAGCAAACCCCGGAGAAGGTTTTGGAATAAATCTTTGGGGGATCGTTTGAGAAAATGATTAAAGAAACTTCCGAAGAATTTTTTGGAAAAAAAAATCTAAAAAAGTCTCGAAAAAAGGTAAATTTCTGAAGGATTTTCTGGAGAAATCCCTGGAAAATTTCTACGAAAAAACATACACAATTCTGTCTGGAACTTCCGGAGAAATTCCTAGTGGATTTTTTGAAAGAATCTCTGAACGGACTTTTGTAAGAATCCATAGAGGAATTTCTATTCAAATTCATGGGAGTTTTTTGGCAGAAAAAGTGGAGGAATTTCAGAAGTAAATGATGAAACATGCTTTGAAAGAATTGTTTGTGAAATTTATAGAACAGAAGGAATTTCTAACAAACCTACGAAGAAAATTTCCGAATGAATCCATTGAAGGTTTGCGGACAAGTTTCCGCAAACAAAAATAGAATGACGTATTAAAAGAATTTCTGAAGAAATTTTTGGTAGATTTTCAAAAGAAATCTCCAAAGGTTTCTCCAAACAAATGACTACGGAAATTTATGAATACTTGAGGAATTTCTGAAGTAATCCCTGGGCGAATTTCTCAAACAGTCCCTGAAATGATTTGTAAAAAAATCACGGAGTAATTGGTGAAGCAATTCTTGCCAAATTTCGTTAAATAATTCTTTGTGACTCTTCGGGAGGAACACATGGAAGATTTTCTGAAATATTCTGTAACATAATGATTTGATGTGGGAAGTTTTATTCGGAGATATTCGTTATAAGGTTGAAAACTTTACGTTTACTTAATTTTACTTAACACCTAAGAATTGCAACTAAAAGCTACCGAGAAGATAGCGGCACAAACCTACACTACTTAAGGTGCCATTAGACTGTTTGTCATTATTGCAAATATTTGCCATTGAAGACCGCCTTTGATCCAAGGTTGTTGTGATTCACGTTATATTTGTCATTTGGGCTGTAAAACGGTCATTCGATAAGGAGAGCGACCAATATAGCTCTGGTCCTCACAAGTTCCTACCTCATGCTTCCACGGGTCAAGTGATGACAAAGACCGCCAACTAAGAGTTGTGTGCTTAGCTGGTAGTGCAGCCTGGGCACTGTTGTCCTTTTGTCTTCAGCTAGATTGAGGAGGTACGACCCGAGCGTCTGTTCACCAAGGAGGTGCGGCTCAAACAGCGTCTATTCTGGCATCCAGCGGCTGAGTATGAAACGCTGCACCACGCCCAGCTAGATCCAAGGTGGTAGCCCCATCAGCGTGGTCGTCCTAGTGTTGGTTGGGACGTTAAACAGAACTGGCACGATGATCCTCCGGCGAGACAGGAGTGTTGGCGTAGGCCCAATAAGCCAACCGTAAAAATCCCCATTGTGAATAACATAGGAGAAAATGCGACTTGATACAATCAGCAAAGACCCACGCGACGAAATAAGGACTACGATTGGAAACTTGGAACATGGAATTGCAAGTCACTAGGTTTCGCAGGATGTGACAGGATAATCTACGACGAACTACACCCCCGCAACTTCGACATCGTGGCGTTGCAGGAACTTTGTTGGACTGGACAGAAAGTGTGGAAAAGCGGACATCGAGCGGCTACCTTCTACCAAAGCTGTGGCACCACCAATGAACTGGGAACAGGATTTATAGTGTTGGGCAAGATGCGACAACGTGTGATCGGGTGGCAGCCAATCAACGCAAGGATGTGCATGTTGAGAGCTAAGGGCCGTTTCTTCAACTACAGCATCATCAACGTCCACTGCCCACACGAAGGGAGACCTGGTGACGAGAAAGAAGCGTTCTACGCGCAGTTAGAGCAAACATATGATAGTTGCTCGCCTCGTGACGTGAAAATCGTTGTCGGCGACATGAACGCGCAGGTAGGAAGGGAGGAAATGTATAGACCGGTAATCGGGCGACACAGCCCGACACTTTGCAGCCTCCCGTGATATGGTAGTCCGAAGCCCCTTCTTGCCCCGCAAAGTATCCACAAAGTCACCTGGAGATCACCCGACCATCAAACAAAAAACCAAATCGACCACGTTCTAATCGACGGTAAATTCTTCTCGGATATAACCAACGTCCGCACATACCGCAGTGCGAATATAAATTCGGATCATTACTAAGTCGCTGTATGCATGCGCTCAAAACTTGCGACAGTTATCACCACGCGTCGAAGTCGAACGCCGCGGCTCAACATCGAGCAACTTCGTAACGTAGAAGTGGCTCAAGACTACGCGCAGCAATTAGCAGTGGCCTTACCAACGGAAGAGCAGCTTGGCGTAGCTACACTTGAAGATGGACATTAGGGTGGCCCACACTTATATGAAAAACAAAAATTTCGGAAAATGCCAAGTCTTACCTCCTAAATCAGTTGCTTTGGACTCCCAGAAGCTACGTTCAAAATTTGAGCAAAATCGGTTGAGCCTAAGAGGGCGCTCAAAACGCTTGAAGTTTATATGGGAAAACTTGGCCAAATGTATGCAGAAATTTTAAGTTTTCGAATTTTGCCGCTAGGTGGCGCTGTAAGCGTTCAATAAATAAACCGTTCAGTATTATTGTAGATGACTATATGCCAAAGAACTTTGTCAAAGACCGCGAAGTAATCCGACGGCTGTGAAAAAAGTTATACCCTAGGCAAAGTGAGGCAAAGTATTGAGATTTCATTATTGATATTATTCCTTTACATGCATTGGAAAAATAATAATAAAGTTTATCCTCACTTTAACTAGGGTATAACTTTTTTCACAGAGGTTGAATCACTTTGCGGTCTTCGACAAAGTTGTTTGGTATATAGTCACCTACAGTAATACCAAAGGGTTTGATGATTGAACGCTTACAGCGCCACCTAGCGGCAAAATTCGAAAACTTAAAATTTCTGCATACATTTGGTCAAGTTTTGAGCGCCCCCTTAGGCTCAACCGATTTTGCTCAAATTTTGAACGTAGCTTCTGGGAGTCCAAAGCAACTGATTTAGGAGGTAAGACTTGGCATTTTTCGAAATTTTTGTTTTTCATATAAGTGTGGGCCACCTTAATGGACATCCGATCCGCGATAGGTAGTACCTCGGCTACAGTACTAGGCTTCGCGACTCCGAATCACAGAAACGACGATGGTACGACGGCGAATGTGAACAGTTGAAAACGAGAAGAATGCGGCATGGGCGAGAATGCTGCAACACCGTACGAGAGCGAATGAGGCACATTACAAACAGGCGCGGAACAGGCAGAACTCAGTCTTCCGGATGAAGAAGCGCCAGCAGGAAGAACGAGATCGCGAAGCGATGGAAGAGCTGTACCGCGCTAAGGACACACGAAAGTTCTACGAGAAGCTGAACCGCTCGCGCAGATGCTTTGTGCCACAAGCCGACATGTGCCGAGATAATCACGGGAATATTCTCACGAGCGAGCGTGAGGTGGTCGACGATGAGCACCTCAATGGCGACGTTGCAAGTACCAAAGGTGGCGTGTTAACAGATCTAGGAGTATGTGCACAGGACAAAAGACTTCCGGCCCCAGACATCCAAGAGATTGAGGAGGAGGTTGGCCGGTTGAAAAACAACAAAGCCGCTGGAGCAGATCAGCTACCAAGCGAGCTTCTAAAATACGGTGGAGAAGCACTGGTGAGAGCACTACACTGGGTCATTACCAAGATTTGGGAGGAGGAAGTATTACCGGAGGAATGGATGGAAGGTATCGTGTGTCCCATCTCCAAAAAGGGCGATAAGTTGGATTGCGGGAACTACCGCGCGATCACACTACTGAGCGCTGCCTACAAAGTACTCTCAAATTTTATGCCGCCGTCTATCACCGATTGCAAGAGAGTTCATGGGGCAATATCAGGCTGGATTTATGGGCGAACGCGCTACAATGGACCAGATGTTCGCCATCCGCCATGTGTTGCAGAAATGCCGCGAACACAACGTGCCCACACATCACTTGCTCATCAATTTCAAATCGGCGTATGATACAATCGATCGAGAACAGCTATGGCAGATTATGCACGAGTACGGATTCCCGGATAAACTGATACGATTAATCAAGGCGACGATGGATCGAGTGATGTGAGTAGTTCGAGTATCAGGGACACTCTCGAGTCTCTTCGAATCTCGCGGAGGGTTACGACAAGGTGATGATCTTTCGTGCTTGCTGTTCAACATTGCTTTAGAGGGTGTAATTAGGAGAGCCGGGATAAACACTTATTTTTTGTTTTTTTATTTCTGTGTATTTTAACTAAAGCTAATTCTACACTTTGGGGGATAAACACGAGTGGAACGATTTTCACGAAATCCGTTCAGCTGCTTGGTTTTGCTGATGATATTGATATTATTGCTCGTAAATTAGATAGATTTCGGAAACGTATGTACATCCGACTAAAGAGTGAAGCCAGGCGAATCGGATTAGTCGTTAATGTGTCGAAGACAAAGTACATGATGGCAAAGGGCTCCAGGAAGGAATCACCACGTCCGACGCCCCGAATTTATATCGACGGTGATGAAATCGAGGCGGTTGAAGAATTCGTGTACTTGGGCTCACTGGTGACCGCCGACAACGACACCAGCAGAGAAATTCAGAGGCGCATTGTGGCAGGAAATCGTTCTTACTTTGGACTCCGCAGAACTCTACGATCGAATAAAGTTTGCTGTAACACGAAGTTAACTATCTACAAAACGCTGATTAGACCGGCCGTCCTCTATGGACACGAAACGTGGGCCCTATGTGCAGAGGATCAACGCGCCCTTGGATTTTTCGAACGGAAGATGTTGCGTACCATCTACGGCGGAGTGCAGATGGAAGACGGGACTTGGAGAAGGCGAATGAACCACGAACTGCATCAGCTGCTGAGAGAACCAACCATCGGCCATGCCACGAAAATTGGGAGGCTGCAGTGGACAGGTCACGTCATCAGGATGTCGGATATCAACCCGACTAAAATGGTTCTCGAGAGTCATCCGACCGGTACAAGAAGACGTGGAGCGCAGCGAGCTAGGTGGGTCGACCAAGTGGAGGACGACCTGCGGATCCTACGCAGAGTGCGGACCTGGAGACAAACAGCCAGATGGAGATGGCTACTATGTACAGCAGAGGCCCCCCAGGCCTTAGTCTGATCGGTAAGTAAGTAAGGGGTTAAATTGGTTTTAGTAATAATGTATAGCCCATCAAACACAAACATAGCACAAACATGAATGTGAGACATAGAACCAAAAATCAAGCAGTAAGAGCTTCGTGTTTCATCGTGTGTTTTAAGAAGAAGGGACGATCGCTGTTGATACTGCTTTGAGCGAGTTTCATTGGTGTGGTTCGATTCTATTTCGAAGGACGGCGTTTATCATTTAAAGCAAGAGTCAGAGTATGTGTTGTTAACCATCCTAAAATTGCACAACTATGGTCTCGACTGTATTTCTCATACACTAGTATGAGAAATACAGCCGCCACTGTATGACGGTTCTTACTGTTTCGTTGTCTTGTGTGAAGAATTAGCTTTAGTTAAAATTCACAAATACAAAGAAAAATAAAAGTTTCATTGTTTGAATCTGGCCTTTATTTTCGGTCATAACTCATTGTTAACTATCTGAGTAATAATATCAAATTTTAATTTCGGATGGTCTGAATTTGATTACGAAGTATGATCAGAAATTATATACAGCTATATCTTAGTAAGTAAATTACGTAAGGACCATGAACAAATAGTTAATTCTGAATCTTTTTCTTTAAAACCTTGCGATACTTAATCAATGCCGACCATCTCTCCGTGCGGTTAGCATTAATCATCAACCTGCGCGCGGCGGGTTTATCAAACCATACTAATTCCATTACACGGCCCCGATTGCCGACCGCCCAAGGCGCTATTCGAACAAAAATAAGAGGTCGCATCCCAACAGATAGCGGCATCGTCCCAAAAATCAAAACAATCCACACCGACTCGATAGCCGCCAGTCAGTCAGTCAGTCAGTCAGTCAGCCAAGTGAGGAACATTATAACATTGTGTAGGGTAGGTAATCGTTTCAACACGAACAGCAGAAACCATCATGGGATGGGTGATGGAGAAACGCATCTCCCGCAAGTTCCCGAAAAATCGAAAGCTTCCGCAAAAAAAAGGGGAGATAACGGAGCTACACCACCACCCAGTCAGAGGAACCAGGGAAATCGCCTTTTGAATGGAACCACCCCGCCTGTTTGGTCCGGCAGGGTCCGACTATCTATCGATTGTTACGCTTCGCAGCGGCAACGTCAACTTTTACTGTTGTGGTTTCGATAATTGGACCCATGGTAGGTGCCTACATCGCGCATCACCAAAAAAAAAAAAAGTTGGGTGCTGTGCACAAGTGCAGCGTCCTAGCCAAGGCAGCATGGGCCATTACAGGCTGGTGAAGGCGTGAAATTTGACCCATATATGTTTTAGATGCGAGTTTATAGCGATGAAGGTCAATCCGATTTGAAGATTGAATCGCAAGAATTAGAAGATTGGTAGCAAAAAATAGGGAACAATATTGAATCAAACCGATCAATTGACTAACAGTTTTCGGATTCATGGAGACCGCGTGAATGAAACGGGGACTTTGTGTTGGTTAACTGTCCGCTGAAGTAGTTGGGGTGGCTGAAGAAAAGGGGGACAACGTTTACTCTCCCTGCACGATGTGTTGTGTTGTGTGTTATACCTTGCTACCGTTTACAGCAAATCAAAAACCGAGATCTCTCTCTTAGTGATTCGACGTAATTGGCGTAAATTCAGCAGTATGTTATAGCAATGGGTTGTGTAACTGCAAGCGTTTAAGCTTAAGTTTTCAAGTGTTTTTTAAACAACTCTTCCAAAATGAGACATTCGTTTCAATGAGCGTGATTGTTTGAGTGAAGTGGTTGGAAAAATGTTTGTTCGTAATATAAGTTTTCAATCGAAATGAGGTGTCAACAGATGGGACTGCTGTATGCGGGTCAATTTTGCAATTGGATTTTTGCTTTCTGTTTCAGAGTTCAGATGCAATTTGTTTGGATCCCTGCATAGGCGGTTTTTAGGTTATTTATACAAAAACCCGGCATTCCGGTCCCAGGGTCTAGATTCCAGAAATGTAAACATCACTTCTTGTAACATATACAGCTTCATAATTTATAAAGATATGGATTATGATTATGGAACAATTTCTTTCATAACTATGGGGTAATCTCTGTCGGGATTCTGTGAGAATTCCTATGAAGCAGGCTCGTCCACAGAAAAGGCGGCATGGAAGGGTTTTTTTTTTCTTAATGTTAGCAAAGGGAGAGGGGCACCTAGTGATGGGTTTAACCCCCAAATCCCCTCGTCCCCTTATGCATGGGCTTGTTATTAGGAATCGGCAAAATTCCGCTCGGGGTTTTTTAAGATTTTTCCTCAGATTCTGAGAGAATCCCTTTAAAGAATTTGTAATAATGTCTATGGGGCATCCATTTAGTATGTCACGCTAAATTTGGCAGCTCTCGACCCCCATTCCCCCTTCATATGGTTTCTTCCTATATTTAATGCATTGCTTGTCAGACTATTGACAACCCCCTCCCCCCTATGAGCGTGGCATACTTTATGGATGCCCCTTTTCAGCATTCTTTGTAAATCCGTCTTAGAATACTGGAAGGTTCCCTTCAACAATCCTAGGTGGAACATGATTTACGCAATTCCTCCCCTACGTGTTATTCACGGAGAAAAAAATATAGTTATGCCAATCATATTGCGGTTGCGATCAAGCATATTTGTGCACTGACTTTTATATAATCCCTTTTTGAGATTGTATTACGCATAATACCATAGATCGAAGCATAACAGAAGCTTGAAATGGTCAAAATTGATGCACTGATTAGAGCAAGAAATATGCTTGGCTCAATCATATTATGCTTACATCAACAATATTTATTCTTGATGGTTTGACAGCTCATTTATTTCCATGGTAGATCCAAGCATGTTTATGCTTAACTTAACCCTAAACTTGAGGATCAAGCTCACTATATCAGATGCTTGTTTTAAGCATACACAAAAAATGTTCAAATGAGGTTATGTTGCATTTGTAAAATAATTAAATGCTTTAAATTTAGGTTAAACATTTCTATAATGGTCGTTTAATGTGGTTTCTGATTATTACTCATACATAATATTCTAATTATAACTTCATATACTCGGTTGTCGATTCCAAACTCCACCACGGCAGCCAGTCCGGTCATGCGCTTCTCCAGCAAGTCATCAAGTTTCTCGGCTTGCACATCCGTCCGGGGAATCTGTCCAAGAAGAATCCATCCAGATTGAATGGATTCCAGTGGCTGGATCTTGTTCCAGTCCCGATGCTACGGATGCTGCATTCTGGGCAAATTCTGGATCATCACAACAAGCTGCACCTGGAAAACTTAACAGACATTATGAGCTTGCGAATTCATGCACCCCATTACCAGCGTCACACTTACCTGAAGCTGAAGTGGCGAATTCTGTGATGATAGAGCACACTTGCTTTGGTTTCAGAATGAACAATTTGTTGTATAAAATTATTACAAGACGACAATATCGCCGTCGTAACTTTGAACTACCACCGCTGCCGCCGCCATGATGAACAATGGCTAAGTAGACAGCAGTCAGGAGGACGGGTCCAACTAATGACATGTATGCTTGGTTTAAGCATTTGATGGTTAGTGTTCAATGATGTTGATTGAAATGAAACGTATGCTTGATGTAGACATCAAATCGATATGAATCAACCATTTGAAGCAATTGAGTCAAGAATATCTTCGAAGCTTGAGAGAACTATGGAAAAAGTTATAACAATCAGACAACACTTCTGTCCGTGTTATTGAGTATTATTTAGATGCTTTGTCTTATGATCCAAATCACTTAAAAAGTTCATGTGTTGTGCAAAGTTAATGAAAATTTTTGAAGTTTTCAAATAGTGTATGAACAATTCCACTGCTACGTAGGGCTGATATGCATCATACATTGCCCGTGTAGTTGTCGGCTTAGAATAGTTCTACAGACCACCTGTTCCGGGGATAAAAGTCCACCAAACAGGTAGCCCTAATCCAAGGTGTCAGGTGACCCGTGCTGAGGGATGAAAGCTATTGAATTGTAATTTTAAGGAAAAAATACGTTGTAGGGACAAATTGTGTTTAGGTGCAAAAAATGTGCATTTATTTTAGTTTTTTCACGTTTTTATGGTCTCGGGACCAAAGGGGTACTTTGATTTTATATTTTATTAAGAAAATTCAGGAAATTTGACGTAGCATATGAAAAAAAAAAGGCGATGTCTTTTTTTTAATTTCCGAGACATGATTTTTTTTTTGAAAATAGAGGGTCATATATTTTAATATTAGCTGCACTGAAATTACCTGATATTGTAAATTCTCATAAAACTTTGCCTTGTATTGCTTTTTTGAGTGATTCCGGATGTTTCTGGTATCCATAGTTTTTTTTTATTCTCAATCACTTAACCTAATTTACAGCTTTATTGTCCACTGGGGCACTACGTGAGCAATTTCAATTGACAGCTGCACTTACATTTTGTACAGTGCCTAGATTCTATTCTACTTTATGGAACTGGTTGCCTTTCTGCTGCTTTCCTCCAAAAATTATGTAACTGTTGTGAGCCTATCACCAATCAATACTATTTTCTATTTCAGATGCACAAGTGGGCAACACTGCAGTCGGGACGACGAAACATCCCTCTTATTTTTTGAAGGGTCAAGATCGCCATTTTATTCGGTGGCGGGTAGACCACTTTGTCCGTCGTTTTTCTTCGAGCCGAGTGTCGTAATGTCGCGTTTTTTTTCAGATTTTTTTTTTCGTTTTACGCTATCTTTTTTTTTTATTTAACGCGATTTTCAGATTATTTTTTTCTTTTCTTTTATTTTGTTATTTCTTTTTTTTTCCTCGCGTTTTAAACATTTAGGTATTGCAAAGTTCCGATGACCCTGGAGGGATCGGTTCTGCTTGTGCCTCGCACTGAGCTGAAACATACTTATATATACAATAAATAGAAAAAAAATATCTTTTGTTTTATTTTCGGTCAACTCGTTGATTTTTTTTAAATAAATGAGATGTTTTTTTCCATGTTTTCGCGTTTTCTTTTTTAATGTAAATAGAGGTTCTGGGATCGCCAATTTTTTTCACGCGTTTCAAGCATTTATTGTAATGTTCCGATGACCCTGGAGGGATCGGTTCTGCTTGGGCCTCTCACTGAGCAGAAACATAATTATTTAAACAATAAATAAAAAAAAATCTCTTTTGATTGCCGACTTTCAAAAAAATTAAATTTCAACCAAATAAACAATCAATGCCGTGGGTCCATCGCCAGCTTTTCAGGCGACTCCTTGACCTACATATTACATCTCCCAACCACCCACTCCGTAGTACTTATGGGAGTGTCACTGAGTCGGAGGCCTCTTAAATACATCAACATTTCCTTCCCCTATCCCAAGTTACGGTAAAGATGGGCGTGGCCGGGAATAATGACATTTGTGCTTTTGGTATTCTTGCATAAGATTGGAGCAAAGTTAACTCCCCTGCCTTGTTCCGAAAAGCAATCCGAGCAAGATTAGCAAAAGGTACATGAATGTTGTTAGTATCCAATCTACGAAGTAAACCGTAACTACGCTAACGCTAACGCTAACGCTAACGCTGGTTGCCTTTCTGCTGCTTTCACTTTTTTTTCTACTTTATACCTAGTAGAATGATGAGCACAAGGATGATGATGGATGGACGTTGTTCCTTTCCAGTCCAATTGGGGGTCCATTATGAGTAGCAGTTCGCCGATGTCCAGGTATCCGGGTCCGTTTGAGCCATGGGGCTCAGAAGAGGGTCAGTGTCAGTTGCTCTCGGGGGAAAAGTAACTGACGAAAAATTGCAACAGCCGGGACTGGGAATCAAACCCATGACCATCCGCATATGAAGCGAACGTGTGACCAACTACGCCATGGGCCCCGGCTATCCATAGTTTTATAAGGCATCAAAATATAATCAAATTAAAAAGAAATGTTTGTTGAACAATTTGGCCTTTTATTTAAAAAAAATATTTCAAAAACTGAAACATATACATCTCTGATTTTTTGATATGTTACGCCAAATTTCCCGAATTTTGTGATAAAAATATAAAAACAAGGTACCCCTTTGGTCCCGAGACCATAAAAACGAGAAAAAGCTAAAATAATCGCATATTTTTGCACAAAACACAATTTGGCCCCTTCAACATGTTTTGCCTTGAAATTACAATTCAAAAGCTTTCAAACAAAAACAAGAAGTTTAAATCGGTCAACTAGTTCAAAAGTTATGATTTTTTGAAAATTTTTAGTTTTTAAAAGCCTTGATTTTTAGGACCACCCTATTTGAAAATTGGTCATCCTCATGACGAAATAAAATAATACGGGTCTGATTATTTTCGAAAAACTACGAACCCACCTAGTTTCACGACATTCGGAGTTGCACTATATCGTTTTTCTATGGAATGGCTGCAGGGGAAATCGGGGCCGTGACGATCTCTGGTGCTAAGGACGGTGATTATTTGCGTAGATCTTTTAGTTATTTGAAATACTTATTATAACTAAAACCGATAGTAAACAGTTGATTTAGAAGAGGACTAGAAGAGTATAGTACTAATTAAAACTACTTGTATACAGATTGCAGTATACGTTGTGTCGGGAACAGAAATGAATTCTATCTAAACACCGAAAGTGCATGTGGCCGGTAGTAAATAAGTTAAAATTCTATATAATAAACTAAATACCTTTGCAGTTTAGAGCTGCACAGTACCATAACTACAACTATGTGTATTGTATTGTTGACACCCTGGTGTACACCGATCATTTTGAGCTTGTTCCCCGCCAACAGTGGGTTTTCAGTCACCGTGGGAGTGTCACAGTCAAAAATCCAAATTGTTGTGATTTTTTTTTATTTTCACATTGCTTAATAGTGTAGACATTAACGGTTCCAGGTCATTTGACTGAACGCCATTTGACAGAATTCCGTTTGGCCGAAAAAAATAAAAAAGTACTTTAATAAGTGCCCATACCACTATGCCCAGCCTCAGTATAACTTGAAAGAATAGCCTATGAGTTAAAGAAGGAACAATCTGTGATATACAACCTCTAATAGCAACGGTTGCTATACTAACTATACCTACTTGAAAACAAAAATTGAAAAATTCCACTCCACTGTATTTTTTTTCTCTTCGCGTTTTTTGAACCAACACTAAAAACAACACTAGTTTACAAAATAAAACGAAAGTCGTAAACTTTTGGCAACGAACAAAATTTTTGAAGCAAAACTTAGCGCTGATTTCGAAACCGTGCTTAAAAATTTTTTAAGTAGAACTGTTTTTGACTTTTAGCTTAATATTGAGTTTTACAACTTATTAAAATATAGAATTAACTAAAATTCAAATATCTTGCGTTTTGTTCAACCAATTTTAAACCTTTCTCCATAAATTAAGAGCTAAGTACAATACTATTCGGTCATCTGTATACAGGTTTTGCGTCACATTGATGAAATTCTAGATATTGGCGAGTTTTGGGGACAATCTCCTTAATTTTTAGCAAAATTTCCAGAATTATATGAAAAAATGTATTTTTTAATGAGCAAAAAAAAAACAATTTAAAATTTCTATGTCATTGTTTATTTGACATATCATATGTAGGCAAGTTACAATAAAAAATCACCTAAATCGGAGCATTGATTACAGAGAATGAGTTGTGTGAAGTGTGAAGCTTAAAAATAGAACCAAAATCGATTTCAAATCAACAATCTCGTATGGAAAGTCGAAAAAAAAAATCGCTCTGCTATAATTGTTTTCCTTCGCGTTTTCCAACTCAGGGCATGATTCTACACCAAAAATGATCATCAGCTTACCGAGTTCAAAAATGCTAGTGCAATCACCAGTTTCCAAGTTAACAAATGCTGTTAACTAGTACGTCGCAATAACTCGCATTCAAAACACTTTTAATTAGGGGCCTTTTGACATTTGGGCCCATTGCGGTCTGCACCTACCACACCTACTAGCTACATCTTTGATTTTAATCATCGCTCGTGTTAGATCAAAAACATGATCAAATCGTTACATGCATTTCCTCCCCATCATGGCATGATAAATCTCATTTGTCACATTGATTGATCATAACGTCACAAATCGCGATAGTTGCCCTGGTTTTGCTTCCAGTTCTAGCAATCGTCTTTCATGGCGACCAGTCACCTCGCTACTTTCCTAGACTGGAAAGAAATCTCCATCAAATTAAATTAAACCCACACCTCACCCTGAAGCGATATCTTCCATCCCACACATTTCCCCCACCGCGCACTGTCTGGACTGACTGGGTGAAAAATGAGAATTTCTCCAAACTCTGTCAGCACCAGACCAGTCCGGTCGCGTGTCCCGTCTCCTCGAAGCAGGGAAAGTGCTCGATGAAATATGTCCGATCCAGTTTTCCGACCAATAGGGTAATTGATCCGATCATGGAGGAGTTAAGCACTGGGTTCCTGTTTAAACCACAATTGTATCGCCCCAAGCAAACTTTTTACATGGATTGAATTGAAAATAATAAAATCCATCCTTAATCTACGGGAAAATAACGAAATATTGCCACTTTGATGTTGTTATGAGCATTTTATTCGTTTTTATCTGAAAGAACATTGTGTTCCTAATGTTGCGGTATTTGTTCCTAATGTTGCGGTATTTGTTCCTATTGTTGCGGTATCCCATTGAAATCGTATGGGATATGGGATACCGCAACATTAGGAACACTACCGCAACAATAGGAACACAGCAGCAAACACATTAAGGAAAATATATTTTTTAAAAATAGATTTTTGGGCAAATCTTAAGCAAACAAATGGTGCAATCTCATAATTTAAGCACCACGCATCTATTAAAAATACCTTTTGGTAACATTTCAGTCTAAAAAGGACTCAATTGCCATTACCGCAACATTAGGTACTACCACAACGATGGGAACAATTACCCTAGTATCACCATCTCACTTGAAGAAAATTTCTCCACACACGACTCGATTGCCATCGTCGTCGTCGTCGTCATCTGCCTCCACTGCTGTAACGATCTTGTCCTAGGTGTTCACCACGTTCACTTTTTCCTGTGTGTCGTCCGTCCATTCGTCCGACAATACGGGTATCAAGTAACGGCCATCCCCATCACATCGTGACGCTCTGGTAAAACCATTAGAAGACCAGTTGTCCAGTCCGATGCGATGGCAAAACAACACCATCCAATTGAGAAGCAATTTAAAGTGTTCCCCCCCATCAGCTGGTCCGCTGCTGCGTTGCGTTGCCGTGAACATGTCGACGAGATGCGAAATTTCTATAACACTCTTCTCGATATATCGGTTGTACCTACCTACGGTTCACGTTCATGGTCAAACGGGCTTTTGGTGTGTACCCGAGGACCACTTTTCCGTTTTATCGGATCACCACCGGTCACCATCGATCGATGGTGCTTGCTGTGTGGAGTACAAGTAGCTTCGAGTACTCGAAGTGGCACGAACTTGTCCCAGTGCACAGTAAAGACCCAAGCGAATATCCAATTCTCCTCTCTAGGTGAACGAGATATGCGTTCGAGTGCTGCATACCTAGTTGAGAAAGGTAGATGCGCGCGAACCGTTTCAAAGGCTGACGGTGATTTTCATGTTTTAGGTACATGGAGGTTAATTCGAAAAAAGGGATATTTATTACGGCACTTCATCACTTGTTATGGATAAGATCTTGTTCGAAAAATGTGTCCGATTCGTTGGAATGGGGGTTAATGCAATTGGGTGATTGAGAATCAACGTTGAACGAGAGGTGGCTCTAGGTATGGGAAAAGAAACCGCTTGATTGGGATTGGGACTAAGGGATAATTGACTATTTCATTTATTTAGTTCAACATCAAATTCATGATAAGGGGCTGTCCATTAATTATGGTTTGGGGTTTATGGTGGGAGGGGGGTTTGAAAAATCTTACGTGCCATACAAAAAAAAATGGGTTCTCATACAAAAAATCTTACAAAGGGGGGAGGGGGTATCGAAAAATCGATAAAATTCCCTTACGTAATCAATGGACAGCCCCTAACACTGAATCAACAATTTGCCGTCATAATACTCGATTTGCAACTGCAGCTCTCCAACGTCGGTCACACCCAACGCTCGCCAGATCACGCTCCACCTGATCCGCCCATCGTGCTCTCTGCACTCCACGCCTTCTTGTACCAACCGAATGGTTAGCAAACACCAACTTTGCAGGGTTATTGTCCAGCATTCTTGCAACATGCCCTGCCCATCGTATCCGTCCAGCTTTGGCCACTTTCAGGATTTTGGGTTTATCGTAGAGTACAGCGAGCTCGTGATTCATCCTTCTTCACCACACACCGTTCTCCTGAACGCCACCGAAGATCGTCCTTAGCCCGTGTCGTTCGAAAACTCCGAGTACTTGTAGGTCCTCCTAGAGCATCGTCCATGTGTCGTGTCCGTAGAGAACCACCGGTCTTATTAGCGTTTTGTACATGGTGCATTTGGTGCGTGGGTGAATCTTTTTGACCGTAGTTTCTTCTGAAGTGTTGCGCCTTCGTATTTCACGGCTCACGTTATTGTCAGCCGTTAGCAGTGAACCGAGGTAGACGATTTGTTCTACCACATCGAAAGTATCCCCGTCTATCGTAACATCGCTGCCAAGGTTTGTCCTGTCTCGCTCAGTCCCGTCCTCTGCTGCGCCAACATAGTCATATCCTCCGCAGCCACGATCTCCCGTGCCTACATTCTCTTCGCCATTCAGGTACTCGTTGAAGTGCTGCTTCCATCTTTCGATCACCTCACGTTTGTCCGTCAGGAAGCTCCCGTCCTTTTCCCTGCAGATTTCGGCTTGCAGCACGTAGTCTTTGCGGGATGCGTTGAGCTTCTGGTAAAACTTACGTGTTACTTGTGAACGGCATAGCAGTTCCATTCCTCGCGCTGCGCTTCTTCCAGGCGGCGCTTTTTCTTCCGGAAGAAACCGGTCTGTTGTTTCCGCTTCTGTCCATATCGCTCTACATTCTGTCGGGTTCCATTCTGCAGCATTACCGCCCGCGCTACGTCCTTCTCCTTCAGAACCGCTCTGCACTCCGTTCTACGCGCCCGATAGTGCTGTCGGCTGCGTTGTTGATGGCTGTTTTGACTGTACTCTAGCAGTCTTCTAGAGGGACCACATCGAGCACACCCTCGTCCGGCAACGGTGCCTTGAGATTCTGCTCGTATGGGGTGGCGACATCCGGTTGCTTCAGTCGCTCTAGATCGTACCGAAGCGGCCGCCGGTACTGTTCATTGTTAATAACGGAGAGTTTTAGGCGCAGTTTAACCATCACCAGGTAGTGATCAGAGTCGATATTAGCGCCACGATAGATCCTGACGTCGATAATGTCGGAGAAGTGCCGTCCATCAATCATAACGTGATCGATTTGCGATTCCATTTGTTGTGGTGATCTCCAGGTGTAACGATACGGAAGGCTGTGCAGGAAGAAAGTGCTACGCGGAGAAAAATGAGACTGGTTTGAAATAACAAACCTGTTTATTGATTTTACCACATGCAAAATAGTTATTATTACCCAAAATTTTGTTTGTTCAAACCTCCTTTTTCGGTTTGAAACAAACGCCTGATTTTGTTGTTTCTACTAATAGCCATGTTTCTATTACAAATGAAATAAAAGCTTTTTCAAACCATCATGTTAGTTGTTTTTCAACAAACATGTAGTTTGTTTTTACCAAATTCAAGATTGTTCATCTCCTATGAGGAAACTAAGAATCAAATCAATTATGTAGTTTGATTCAACAAAACAAGCCGGTTGAATCAAACCGACATTTTATTAGTAGAAAAAAAAACCGGAGTTTTGGTTCAATACAAACTAATATTTTGGTTCGTTACTACAATGTGATCGTGACATCGGTGCCATCTGCTCTAAGCTCTGTCGACGGTAACCATATTTATTCTTGAAGGCACTTTTTGCGAGTGACCACTGAATCATCTTTGGCAAGATTCTAGGACATTTTGGATTTTGTAGTTCTTTTGAAAGACGAACAAGGACATTACTAACTGACCTAGCAGGTAAGTTTTATGGATTTTCTAATGTTAAATTTAGTAATGATGCAGAACTATTGGAGCAGGCCAGGTGTTGTCGGCGTTTCTGCAGTCGAAGAGGAATCCGGATCCCGTTGGATATGACTGAATCAAGGACTGAATTTACATTGGAATGGACAAATAGTGCCGCGGTGATCGCCTTTTGTTGCTGCTAATGCTCTCATCCGACAAAAGACAGCATCACCAGAACGAATTCTACCGGTGATTATCAAACATACCTAAGGATCTATCGTTTAATGAAAGTTATATTTCAAAAAACTTTATGAATAAATCAATATGCAATTTTTTTTCAAATTTTGTTTTTGTACAAGCAAGTAGAGGAATTTATATTACAACGTAATTTCAACAAATACGTTTTTTAGTTTAACCGGCAGCATTAGTTTGTTTCAAACTAGATTTTGTTAGATACGAGCTAAATCTGTTTGATGAATCTACACACATTTCCGTTTACTTAATTCGAAAATTCTGACAATGAAACAACCAACAAAATAGTAAAATCAAACGGATGTTTGTTGAAACTAACTCACATCTCTTCAAAACGGTTAACTGAAATTTTGGTTTGTTTTAACCACCGTGGGTAGTAAAATCAAACGACTATTTCGTTTGGGCCAAATTCAAACCAAAATTCTGGTTGAATCAAACTAAAAAATGATTGTATTTACTAATATTTTTTCTCCGTGTACGAATAGCCATGTTCTTGGAGGCGGTGAAATCGATATAGGGTGTCCCAGAAAGTATGGGCACAACTTTGTATAGCGAAAAAACAATCATTTTCTTAACAATCAACATTTTCTATATTTTTGTATTTTCATTCAAAGTATTTAAATTGATTCCTATGAAGAGTTTATACATTGAAAAGGGTTTTAGTATGCAGAATATTTAAAATGAAAAAAAAAAAACATCTTTTAAAACTTCTGCACAAACTACTTTTTTACGATTTTGCCAGATATCCAAATTCGAAACATTTTTTTTCGATTTTTTTCACATGATATATTCGAAAACATGTTTCCTCCGATGGTTGATTGTTTTTTTTAAATAAAAATATGTTTTGTCTGTGCGTACGGGTATTTCGGAATTTTGAGAAAACTGAAAAATTCGCCTTTTCTATTTCTGAATAAGACATGTCCACAGACATTCGAGTTTTAAAACATGTTTTAACGAGAATAAAAATAGCTCAATCCACACTTTATAAAGCTGGAGCATTTATTTTACTGATAGTGAAATTAAAATGTAATTTTCTGCATGTCGTCATATATATTCAGAAGCTTGTTTTCAACTATTTAAAAAACGGGTTTTTAAAAATATTGATATTGGTGTTTCAATTCATTTTTCAGGTTAAAAAGTATAACTAAGGATTGTATAATAGATACACATGTAGAAAATGGGGCCCATATAGCCGAGGCGGTAAACGCACGGGTATTCAGCACGACCGAGCTGAGGGTGACGGGTTCGATTCCCGGTCGGTCCAGGATCTTTTCGTAAAGGAAATTTCCTTGACTTTCTTGGGCATAGAGTATCTTCGTGCCTGCCACACGATATACACATGCAAAATGGTCATTGGCAGAGGAAGCTCTCAGTTAATAACTGTGGAAGTGCTCATAGAACACTAAGCTGAGAAGCAGGCTTTGTCCCAGTGAGGACGTTACGCCAAGAAGAGGAGAGGAGGAGTAGAAAAACACGAATATATTTTTTGAAGTTTTATCGAGCTTAATTCCATGCGTAGAAAATAAATTGTGAAGCGATGTTATTGAAAAATATAGCAATCTGTGCAGAAGCTTTAAAAGGTCTTTTAGGGAACGTTCTACCGCATTCAGACGAGGTGTTGAATGCAAATTTTAATTATTGGTATTTGATGGTAATACATTAAGGCAGGACATGTGTGAAAATCAAGTTTGTTTATGCATCCATTCCCAAATGGCAGAGCTGCATAATTGTGCCCATACTTTCTGGGACACCCTATAAGGCGTATGTCACTTTCGTTCGTCTGCTGGTGGGCACTGAACTTTCCAATCGTCGGTCTGAATTCCTCCTCCTGGCCTACCTGAGCGTTCAAGTCCCCTATGATGATCTTGACGTCGTAGTTTGGGCACCCAGTCAACACGAAGTCGTATACCACGTAGAACAGGATGCTAAAGTGGAGGTAATATGCGTACATGCTTCCATTTAACCGCTTGTAAAGTGTACGTATGTCTCTAAAAGTATTTCCAAAAGTATCACTGAAAACCATTCAGAAGAAATTTAAAACAAATCGAAAGAATTTCTGAAAAAAACAGGAATATTTAAAGAATCCATAGGTGAATTTTCTGAAGAAATTCCAGGAGAAATATCTGAAGAAACACCCCCAGGTGGAATTACTAACAAAACCTCTTGAGACATTTTTCTAAAAAAATAATCTGGAGAAATCCCTTAAGGCGAAACTGGAAGCATTTCCTCATTTTTTCAGTTTTTGTGTTTTTTTTTTAAATAACGAAGCAATATTTTCATAAACGATCTTCGTACACATGTAGAGCGGGTCAGTGTATCTTCCGATTTTTTTTCGTGTTGAGAAAGTTTTCCATTTTTTCAAAAACCATTTTTTGTGAAATTTCGTTCAAAAATGGTTTCTGCAAAAACGAAAAGCATTAATTGGCTCGGTAGCTTAGTTGGTAAAGCACTTGTCTAACGAATAAGGGTCGTGAGTTCAAATCTCACCTGAGTTGTGATTTTTTTTCGGAACTTCACTAATAATTTATACATTTTTTCATGAGTATGTTGAGTTCATTAAAGAATCATTAATTGACCACACGGATTGGTATACCGAAGACTTTATTCTTAAGGCGTGATCCATGGAATATTTGAGAAAGTTCATGGAAGGTGGTCAAGTTGAATGATTTGAAAAATTTCTGGAGGAAACTCTATGAAAAAAGAAGAAATTCGTAGATGAATTTCTGGAACAATCTATGCAAGATTCTTGGAAGGAATACTTGATGTAATTTCCAAAGAAATCCATGAAACATTTTTGGAAGCTATCCGTGCAATCCTTTTCTTTTAAGGAATTCTTAGAGAAATTTCTGGAGGATGTTCTTAAGTCTAGAAGAATCCCTAGGAAATTTCGTAAACAAATTGCTGACTGGATTTCTTCAGGATTCCCTGGATATTTTTTAAAAGTAAATCTACGAATTTTGAACTTTTAGTGGCTACGCAGTCTTTATTCTTAAAACGGGTTTATTATCTACCCAACGTTTCGGCTCTTAGGGAAGTGCCGAAACGTTGGGTAGATAATAAACCCGTTTTAAGAATAAAGACTGCGTAGCCACTAAAAGTTCAAAGTTAAGAATTTCAGTCGATCCTTGCAAGTAATAAATCTACGAAAAGTTTCCAAATTAGTCCTAGAAAGAATTTCTTTATAGATCACTGGGTGATTTTTCAGGAACTCGTGAAAGATTTTCTAAATGAGCTCTAGGACAGATTTCAGCATGGGTCCATGAAGAATGATCAAAAAATCTGTAAAAGTTTTCCACGGAGAAATTTTTAAAGAAATCTCTGAAGGAAAATTCCTAGTTTCTATAGGAATCCTTGCAGAAAATTTACGCTTATTTTCAAAGCCTTTTTGGAGGAATTTCTGAAGAAATCTCAAGAAGATTTTTTTTACAGAAATTCGCATTTTCAAAAAGAAAAATCACTGGAGCAATTTCTAAAGCAAACCCCGGAGAAAGTTTTGGAATATATCCTTGGAAGATCGTTTGAGAGAAGGCTTCTCCGAAGGATTTTTCTTACCCAACTCTTTATGAAACTTCTGAAGGAATCCCTAGTGGAATTTCTGGATACATTGAACGTTGCTGTGGGAATTTCTAGTGAAATTCTTGGAAGAATTTTCAAAATAATCTTAGTACAAATTTTCAAAAGAGTTTTTGAAACATTTTCTGAAATATTCTGCAATAGTTTCTAAAGGTATCTCTGCAAGTTTTATTAAAATCTGGACATTTCTAAAGAAATGAATGAAGAAATTTCTGAAGGAAACTCGGAACGAATTTTTGAAAGAATCCCTGGGGGAATTTATACTCAAATTCATAGATATTTTGATGCTTTGAATGAATTATTGTGGAATTTGTAGAATTGGGTGAATATCTAAACAAATCCCTAAAGACAATTTCCGAATGATGCCAAGGAAGATATTTTTAAATAATTCATGAGGGAATTTTTTACCCAACACTCGAACAAATTTGTAAAAGCATTTTTAATGAAGGTTTTCGAAAAGGAACTTTTGGGAGATTTTCTAAAGAAAACTCCAATAGGTTCTCCGATCGAATGCCTGGAGAAATTTTTGAATAAATTGAAAGGCAATTTCTGAAGAAATTCCTGGGCGAATTTGTTAAACAATCTCCTAAATGATTTGTGAAAAATCATGGAGGAATTGGTGAAGCAATTCATGCCAGATTTTGTTAGAAAATTCTCTGTGACACTTGTGGAGGAACACATGGAAGATTTTCTGAAATAATCTCCCAGGCAACCAGTAATCGTATAAAATGTTGCATAAGATGATAAAGTGGAGGTCATATGTATGCATGCATGTCTCCATTTAGGCGCATGTAAAATGTACGCATATCGCCTCCACTTTAACATCTTATGCAACATCTTTTACGATCACTGGTTGACTGGACTGTAGCATGATGATTTGGTTTGGGGAGTATTTTTCGGAAACCGTCGTAATAAAGTTCAAAATTCTGGATTCACTTAGGGGCTGTCCATAAACCACGTGGTCATGAGGGGGGGGGGGGGGGGGTTCGGCCAATGACCATTTTGTATGGAAGAAAAAAAAATTTGTATGGACTAATGACCACGCGGGGGGTGGGGGGGCTGTTTGAGAAGTCCCAAAAAAATGACCACGTGGTTTATGGACAGCCCCTTACTTTTATGTGACACCGAAGAATAACAACAAACGAACGGTAATGCTGCAGCAAGGAACCCGGCCGAAAGTGGAACGTTACAAACAGAATCCGGAACAGCATACCCGCCTCTTTCGGGGGGAAAAGCGCAGCCTGGAAGAAGCGGAGTGCGAGGAAATGGAACTGCTGAGCCGATATCATAAAACAAAGAAGCTCTACGAGAAGCTCAACGTATCCCGCAACGACTTCGTGCCGCGAGCCGAAATATACAAAGATAAGGACAGAGGCCTCTTGACGGACGGACGTGAGGTGATCAAAACGTGAAAACAACACTTCGACGGTAATCTGCAATAGGGGCCGTTCATAAACCACGAAGACTTTTTGGCGGGGCGGGGCCGGATATGGAAAAAGTCTACGCTCCATACAAATTTCAAAATTTTTGTATGGACAAAAGTCTACGAGGGGGGAGGGGGGGGTGGCCTGAGATGACCAAAATTTGGTCTACGTGGTTTATGAACAGCCCCCTATTCACAAGAAAGGCGATCGTTGGAAATGTGAGAACTTCAGAGCTTTCACCACTTTGAATGCTGCCTACCAAGTGCTATCCCAGATCATCTTCCGTCGTCTCTCACCTAAAACGAATGAGTTCGTGGGAAGTTATCAAGCCGGCTTCATCGACGGGCGGTCGACGACGGACTAAATCTTCACCGTATGGCAAGTCCTTCAGAAATACCGTGAATACCAGATCCCAACGCATCACCTGTTCATCGACTTCAAAGCGGCATGTGACAGTATCCACCGGACAGAGCTATGCAAAATCATGGACGAAAACGGTTTTCCTGGGAAGCTGACTAGACTCATTAAAGCAACGATGGACGGTGTGCAAAATTGCGTAAGAGTTTCGGGTGAACTATCCAGTTTATTCGAAACTCGGTGAAGACTGCGACAAGCTGACGTACTCTCATACCCAATCTTCAATATCGCTCTGGAAGGTGTTGTGCGACGAACTGGGCTCAACAAACAGGGTACGATTTTCACAAAATCCGGTCAATGTGTGTGCTTTGCGGACACCATGGACAATATCGCCAGAATATTTGGAACGGTAACAGAACTGTAAACCCGCCTGAAACGTGAAGCAGCAAAGGTCGAACTGTTGGTGAATGCGTCCAAAACAAAGTACATGCTGGCAGGCGGAACCGAACACGACCGGATCCGTCTAGGGGTGATGCAGCAATTCGTCTACCTCGGATCCTATTGACGGCTGACAACAATGCTAGCCGTGAAACACGAAGGCGCATTATCAGTGGAAGTCGTGCCTACTACGGGCTCCAGACAGTGAAGAGAATTGTCAGACAAAAGAGGCACAAAACAAGCAACAAAGAAGGCGCGACGATTACTCTTTATCCCTACTGGTAACAGATAATGACATGATCTCGAAAATTTTTGTTGCAGACAAACGGAAGCTGAATTTGTTGCGTACTTTTCAACTCGTGAATAATCGATTATTACTAACCCAAAGTCAAAACTGTTTGATAATAGATCTTCAGCAGAGTTGCATTGTTTACCGACTCGAAGTTACCGTTCGAAAATCGCAATGCAAGGCTTAAAAATCTATCTGTTTATCCTATTATTTTCAAGTTGGGAAAACTTATGTCGCATTGGGTGGATTGTCGCAACAAATACAGGTTGCGACATTGTCATTATTGTTGCGCGATGGCTGAATTTTGATTCACTGGCTCCAGAAGAAGCTGTGCAAATGCACCATGAGTAAAACACTTATTAGACCGGTGGTCCTTCTCGGATACGTGACTTAGATCATGCTCGAGGAGGATTTGCAAGCACTTGGAGATTTCGTGCAAAAGAACGATGTATGGCGGAGAAGGATGAACCATGAGCTCGCTGAACTCTACAGTGAGCGCAGCATTCAGAAGATGGGCTAATTTGGATGGATACGATTGACAGGGCATGTTGCAAGAATGCCGGACAACATCTCTGCAGAGTTGTTGTTCGTGACTGATCCTGTTGGCACAAGAAGGCGTCGGTGCAGAGTGCACGTACAATCAATGGGAGAACCAGATGGAGCCTGATCTGACGAGCGAGCATTGGACGTGAACGAGATGGAGAGCGGTAGCCTGGAACCAAGTATTGTGGCGTACTATTGTTGATTATGTCTTATTTTAAATGTATGGTTGAGCAAATGAATGTATCCATATAGCCGACGCGTTAAACGCGCGGGTATTAAACATGACCTGAGACTTGAGCTGAGAGTGACGAGTTTGATTCCCGGTCGGTTCCGGAAGTCTCCTTGCGCAACTTGTGATTTTGTGAATGTGTAACTATTACACTTTTTTTGTGTAGTCTGGAAATTATGCATTTATGCACATATTTATCATTTGTCACAGACCTTCATTCTTTTGTCAATTTCTTGATTTTGCTTTGGCTGACCAAGCCATGTGGGAAATTACACTGTTGAAAATGCTTTGACATCCATGTGCACAACAGAACATGTGCTCGATGAACAAATTGAGATTTGAAATTATGAAAAGAAATCCACGTACTCCGGTGAGACTCGAACTCACGACTCCCAATTCGCTAGACGGGCGCTTCTATTCCTTCAAGCTACGGAGTCACTCGACTATCTCCGTCGCCAGCAGGCCTAGAACTGAACTCGATTCCACAATCGCACATGGTTATCTTCTTTTCACAATCCAAACCCCCTTCGGATGGGATTAGATGAACATCTAACACATTGTCTGTTGTGCACATGTATGTCAAAGCGGGAGAGGAAGTTATTTTTAATTGTCGAGAGCTTCGGGCACTGCCTTCCAATCACTTATTGGTATGGCAATTAGTGTGCAGTCGGACTCTCGACGGGTCGATCCTCGGCCGACCGAATACGGTAAGGGTGACCGTAGCACCTTACAAATGTCAATTTCTTGATTTTGCTTTGGCTGACCAAGCCATGTGGGAAATTACACTGTTGAAAATGCTTTGACATCCATGTGCACAACAGAACATGTGCTCGATGAACAAATTGAGATTTGAAATTATGAAAAGAAATCCACGTACTCCGGTGAGACTCGAACTCACGACTCCCAATTCGCTAGACGGGCGCTTCTATTCCTTCAAGCTACGGAGTCACTCGACTATCTCCGTCGCCAGCAGGCCTAGAACTGAACTCGATTCCACAATCGCACATGGTTATCTTCTTTTCACAATCCAAACCCCCTTCGGATGGGATTAGATGAACATCTAACACATTGTCTGTTGTGCACATGTATGTCAAAGCGGGAGAGGAAGTTATTTTTAATTGTCGAGAGCTTCGGGCACTGCCTTCCAATCACTTATTGGTATGGCAATTAGTGTGCAGTCGGACTCTCGACGGGTCGATCCTCGGCCGACCGAATACGGTAAGGGTGACCGTAGCACCTTACAAATGTCAATTTCTTGATTTTGCTTTGGCTGACCAAGCCATGTGGGAAATTACACTGTTGAAAATGCTTTGACATCCATGTGCACAACAGAACATGTGCTCGATGAACAAATTGAGATTTGAAATTATGAAAAGAAATCCACGTACTCCGGTGAGACTCGAACTCACGACTCCCAATTCGCTAGACGGGCGCTTCTATTCCTTCAAGCTACGGAGTCACTCGACTATCTCCGTCGCCAGCAGGCCTAGAACTGAACTCGATTCCACAATCGCACATGGTTATCTTCTTTTCACAATCCAAACCCCCTTCGGATGGGATTAGATGAACATCTAACACATTGTCTGTTGTGCACATGTATGTCAAAGCGGGAGAGGAAGTTATTTTTAATTGTCGAGAGCTTCGGGCACTGCCTTCCAATCACTTATTGGTATGGCAATTAGTGTGCAGTCGGACTCTCGACGGGTCGATCCTCGGCCGACCGAATACGGTAAGGGTGACCGTAGCACCTTACAAATGTCAATTTCTTGATTTTGCTTTGGCTGACCAAGCCATGTGGGAAATTACACTGTTGAAAATGCTTTGACATCCATGTGCACAACAGAACATGTGCTCGATGAACAAATTGAGATTTGAAATTATGAAAAGAAATCCACGTACTCCGGTGAGACTCGAACTCACGACTCCCAATTCGCTAGACGGGCGCTTCTATTCCTTCAAGCTACGGAGTCACTCGACTATCTCCGTCGCCAGCAGGCCTAGAACTGAACTCGATTCCACAATCGCACATGGTTATCTTCTTTTCACAATCCAAACCCCCTTCGGATGGGATTAGATGAACATCTAACACATTGTCTGTTGTGCACATGTATGTCAAAGCGGGAGAGGAAGTTATTTTTAATTGTCGAGAGCTTCGGGCACTGCCTTCCAATCACTTATTGGTATGGCAATTAGTGTGCAGTCGGACTCTCGACGGGTCGATCCTCGGCCGACCGAATACGGTAAGGGTGACCGTAGCACCTTACAAATGTCAATTTCTTGATTTTGCTTTGGCTGACCAAGCCATGTGGGAAATTACACTGTTGAAAATGCTTTGACATCCATGTGCACAACAGAACATGTGCTCGATGAACAAATTGAGATTTGAAATTATGAAAAGAAATCCACGTACTCCGGTGAGACTCGAACTCACGACTCCCAATTCGCTAGACGGGCGCTGCACAACAGACAATGTGTTAGATGTTCATCTAATCCCATCCGAAGGGGGTTTGGATTGTGAAAAGAAGATAACCATGTGCGATTGTGGAATCGAGTTCAGTTCTAGGCCTGCTGGCGACGGAGATAGTCGAGTGACTCCGTAGCTTGAAGGAATAGAAGCGCCCGTCTAGCGAATTGGGAGTCGTGAGTTCGAGTCTCACCGGAGTACGTGGATTTCTTTTCATAATTTCAAATCTCAATTTGTTCATCGAGCACATGTTCTGTTGTGCACATGGATGTCAAAGCATTTTCAACAGTGTAATTTCCCACATGGCTTGGTCAGCCAAAGCAAAATCAAGAAATTGACATTTGTAAGGTGCTACGGTCACCCTTACCGTATTCGGTCGGCCGAGGATCGACCCGTCGAGAGTCCGACTGCACACTAATTGCCATACCAATAAGTGATTGGAAGGCAGTGCCCGAAGCTCTCGACAATTAAAAATAACTTCCTCTCCCGCTTTGACATACATGTGCACAACAGACAATGTGTTAGATGTTCATCTAATCCCATCCGAAGGGGGTTTGGATTGTGAAAAGAAGATAACCATATGCGATTGTGGAATCGAGTTCAGTTCTAGGCCTGCTGGCGACGGAGATAGTCGAGTGACTCCGTAGCTTGAAGGAATAGAAGCGCCCGTCTAGCGAATTGGGAGTCGTGAGTTCGAGTCTCACCGGAGTACGTGGATTTCTTTTCATAATTTCAAATCTCAATTTGTTCATCGAGCACATGTTCTGTTGTGCACATGGATGTCAAAGCATTTTCAACAGTGTAATTTCCCACATGGCTTGGTCAGCCAAAGCAAAATCAAGAAATTGACATTTGTAAGGTGCTACGGTCACCCTTACCGTATTCGGTCGGCCGAGGATCGACCCGTCGAGAGTCCGACTGCACACTAATTGCCATACCAATAAGTGATTGGAAGGCAGTGCCCGAAGCTCTCGACAATTAAAAATAACTTCCTCTCCCGCTTTGACATACATGTGCACAACAGACAATGTGTTAGATGTTCATCTAATCCCATCCGAAGGGGGTTTGGATTGTGAAAAGAAGATAACCATGTGCGATTGTGGAATCGAGTTCAGTTCTAGGCCTGCTGGCGACGGAGATAGTCGAGTGACTCCGTAGCTTGAAGGAATAGAAGCGCCCGTCTAGCGAATTGGGAGTCGTGAGTTCGAGTCTCACCGGAGTACGTGGATTTCTTTTCATAATTTCAAATCTCAATTTGTTCATCGAGCACATGTTCTGTTGTGCACATGGATGTCAAAGCATTTTCAACAGTGTAATTTCCCACATGGCTTGGTCAGCCAAAGCAAAATCAAGAAATTGACATTTGTAAGGTGCTACGGTCACCCTTACCGTATTCGGTCGGCCGAGGATCGACCCGTCGAGAGTCCGACTGCACACTAATTGCCATACCAATAAGTGATTGGAAGGCAGTGCCCGAAGCTCTCGACAATTAAAAATAACTTCCTCTCCCGCTTTGACATACATGTGCACAACAGACAATGTGTTAGATGTTCATCTAATCCCATCCGAAGGGGGTTTGGATTGTGAAAAGAAGATAACCATGTGCGATTGTGGAATCGAGTTCAGTTCTAGGCCTGCTGGCGACGGAGATAGTCGAGTGACTCCGTAGCTTGAAGGAATAGAAGCGCCCGTCTAGCGAATTGGGAGTCGTGAGTTCGAGTCTCACCGGAGTACGTGGATTTCTTTTCATAATTTCAAATCTCAATTTGTTCATCGAGCACATGTTCTGTTGTGCACATGGATGTCAAAGCATTTTCAACAGTGTAATTTCCCACATGGCTTGGTCAGCCAAAGCAAAATCAAGAAATTGACATTTGTAAGGTGCTACGGTCACCCTTACCGTATTCGGTCGGCCGAGGATCGACCCGTCGAGAGTCCGACTGCACACTAATTGCCATACCAATAAGTGATTGGAAGGCAGTGCCCGAAGCTCTCGACAATTAAAAATAACTTCCTCTCCCGCTTTGACATACATGTGCACAACAGACAATGTGTTAGATGTTCATCTAATCCCATCCGAAGGGGGTTTGGATTGTGAAAAGAAGATAACCATGTGCGATTGTGGAATCGAGTTCAGTTCTAGGCCTGCTGGCGACGGAGATAGTCGAGTGACTCCGTAGCTTGAAGGAATAGAAGCGCCCGTCTAGCGAATTGGGAGTCGTGAGTTCGAGTCTCACCGGAGTACGTGGATTTCTTTTCATAATTTCAAATCTCAATTTGTTCATCGAGCACATGTTCTGTTGTGCACATGGATGTCAAAGCATTTTCAACAGTGTAATTTCCTTCATTCTTTGTTTAGGATAATATACTTCACATACAGCCCCGACATAGCGCAAATTTCCCATTTCTTCGATTGGAGCAAGACCTTTTATTCGATAAACACATCAACGCTCACATATGAGATGAGGAAACAGTAAAAACAGCTAGGAAATTATCAAAATGAAATTTAAAACCCATTGAGCAAATCTACCTCAGCCACCGTCAGCTGCGTTCGCATCCATCGTTGTTCGTTTGGCTGCTTGATGAGTTACATTTATCATAATTATTTATGTTGGCCAGTCAGCCGATTGAACAAAGTCACAGCCACAGCACTGATGGCTGCCCAACCCCACTTAGTGGCGGAAAAATGGCCCTCTGATGGTTGGTTTAGTAGTTGGTTGGAAGCGCGTATGAAAGTTATTTTGGACGGACTTTGACGGCCATCCGACCATATAGAGAGGGAGAGATACGAAGGTTGTGATTAGAGTAGATATAGGTACACTTTTCACTTTCGATGCTGAGAAGAAGCGGGCACATCGGCATCGCACACGCACGTCCGTGTGCGCGATTCAGCAGACCTTGCAGTTTGGCGGCAGGCGATCGAAAATAATTAGGAAAAAGTGAATCGCTTGATTCGAGTGTGTGAATTCACACGTGGTCGAGTGCAGCGCCGAGCAAAAGTTTTGGGTTATCCCATAGAAGCATTTCATGAGATTTTTTTTACATTCTACTGCCTTGGTATTAATAGCTTCTTTAGAGTGTAAACTGTAAGACCTACTAGGAACTTGCCTGGATATTGCACTTAAATTCGAATGGCAATCATTCGTTAGTGTATTTATAATTTTTGAAACAGTTTATATAATTATTATTGACTTGGTTAGGGATGACAAACGCCATGAAAAAGTCATAGTGTTATTTGCTAATTTCTCTCGCCCTTTGTAAGACATGTCCATCAACGATATTAAAATTTTCCATAACTTACTGTCATTCTCGTTTAATGACGTGTACGGACGAAAATACAAACCAAAAATGTTGAAAACTGAAAACTGAAATGTGGTGACATTTTTATCGTGAAATTATGTGACATTTCCTATCCCTGGACTTGGTTGTACGTTTGTACCAAATTAACAACTTGAAACACCTTTGTCCTGAGAAAGCAACATTTTTACACGACAGTGTATTTGGCCCGAAGACGAATGGAAACTGCCGTCCATTTGGATATTTAAAATTCCTTTCAAATTGATAGTTTTTCAAAAATCCATAAAACACATGTTAACCAGCCAGGTTCGCGCGATATAGTTGGAAAAACAATTTTGCCAACTCATTTTCCCACTAAAACAGCTGGACTAGCAGAGACCGAGCCCATCATGATTGACTTCTCTTCATAACATTTTTGTTTTATGCTATCCTCATTGGGAAACAGAAACAAAAAGAGGTTCAAGCCCGAAGCACTCACATGCCGATGAGGGCAGATAATGCCCGGTTGTTAATGAGTTAAACGATGGACCATCTCAGCATACATCGTGTTCGGTTGGTCGAGCTACCGGCGATGCGATGGTGGCGTGGCGACGAAGTCATCAGCAAGTACCATCTTCATCGCGCGCCGTGTGTGATGAATGGTTATGAGCAGGGTCTTCGTTTGCCTAAAATATCTTTTGTTGTGCGCGCCGTGAAGTGATAGACGCTCCAGCCAGCTGAGCGGACCATAAATAAAAGGCCACATGCGCGCAATTTCGCGCGGGTCTTTAGAAAGTTTGGCTGGCTGCAGCAGATATCGTTTTGGACTCCATCCAAAAGGCCAAAAGGCTTCTGGAACCGATTGTTTCGCTAGGAGCTAGGAGGAAATTTTCGTGGATGTTGTCTATTTTTTCGAGCGGCTAATGCGGGGAGGAGATTCTTTTTGTCGAAGATGATAGTGGCGAAGAAAGGGAAACCGATTTGGCAAAGGAAGTTTCACTTTTTCGGGGTGGAAACGGAGCATTAGCACATGGATGGTGGTTGAAATTTGAATTATGGCGATTTTACCGGTTTTTGTTGGCATACAATTGAGTTATGAACCGGGGTCATGAATGCAAAGTGGAGGTTACCATCGCATGCCAATGTACATTGGTATGTTGTACCAAGTAGATGTGTCGTTTTTCATAAGGTTAAGCATTGAAACACGTATTTCTAGCAAGTGATCAAACTGTTGGATACATTTTGTACGTATTCTGATAGGTATCTTAAAAGACGTTACGTTATCTTGCGAAATTAAAATCCTATTTGAGATCATAATCCTCTGCCTAGCAACTCCTATCCCAGTAGGTCGGCACTCCTATCCCAAGTAACATTTTTTAGTCAAATTGGCCATACGAGGTTCTTAGGACCATCATGAAACCAAAATAAAATACATAAGGTTTTATGGCGGTTCTCAAAACCTCTACAAGACTAATTGGTCATCAAAATGTTAGATGGGATCCCTACCTTCGCGTGGCACCGGCCAGGCTGCGAGCAACTACAGGAATGATCGGGTAACCAACCCTGGTGGGGGTCGTAGGCTGACAAGGAAAGGGAGAGGAGGGAGGTGGCCTGCTTCTGTGTGCGTCTGTTCTTTAGGAGGAGCGGCATACAACACCGGCTGATTCATGTTACGCTCAGCCAGGCCAGGAGGTTTGAAGATTATACAGTTCAGTGTCCACCAGCTGACGACAGAAAACAGCCTACGACTCATCGATTTCGCTATCTCCAAGAACATGGCCATACATAGCACCTTTTTCCAACACAGCATCCCTTATTATACACCTGGAGATCACCACAGCAGACGAAATCGCAAATCGACCACGTTCTGATTGACGGACGACACTTTTCCAATATAACCTATTGACAACAAGACCCATCGGTTAATGCTAAGGATCGCCAATCCGGAGACGGCGGGTTCGATTCCCGTTCCGGTCGTGAAAATTTTCTCGACCTCCTGAGAATAGAGTATCATTCCCAAGTAACATTTTAAGTTTTGTTCGGCTCTATAAGAGATCTTCATGACCAGTTTGCAATAAAACTGATTTATACATCAAAACCTCTTGATAACCTCTTTAAGAGCATCTTCCGGCTAAGTGGACCACTCTCGGAGAGGTTTTGCAAACCGCATAAGGAGTGGCAATAAAACCGTTTTAAAACCTAGTTTCCCATTCTAGATTGTTGTTGTTTTTTTTTTCTACAAAAACTATGACAGCTCAAGATGCAGAGAAGCTTCTTCGATGGCACGCAAAGTTCAGGACGATACATTATTCGTAAGTAGAAGCGGTTGTTTCAAAGTAATATTTTAGTTGTTATTGTGTTGGTAGGCTTATGCGCATTCAATTTTACCGTGAATATTGGGGTTGCAGAATCATAAAATTAATGCGCTTCAAAAATAGTGAATATTTTCATCTTGGAATAAAATGAATCAATTTGTTTATTTAGTAAAACTATCTCGAATCACAAGAAAACTCAGCAGAGAGAGTTTATTTATGTGAGCATGTTATGGAAATGGTGGCAAACTATCAATTCATTGATTATTTGAGCAAAATTAACTATTTTCCATTCACGTTGACTAATTCTTCAATATGGCGACAACCATAATCAGCGAAAATAAAACGAAAGCAAGTTTACTTTTATGATGACCGCAATAAACCTAGAAATGTCGTAGTTCTGCTTTTCCACCAACGGATGTCGTTACTAATCGAACGGATCGCCATCTGTTGAGAGTTTTAACAGTTTTATTGTGGTAATAATGATTGCCAGAAGGTTTACAAATCGGAAAGTTTTGTTTACTCTTAAAATCTGTCTTTATGGATATCTTCAAGTATACTATAAATCATTTTATCTATGGTTTTCAGGAAAGCAGTCATAAAACTGCGAGTTTTAATTATTGCTGTAATAAAACCATAATAAAAATCAAACAAAACCAATCAGCAATGAAATTGTTACTTGGGATTGTACTTGTCACACAATATACAAATTCATGCAATGGCAGGCAAAGAAAGCCCTTCAATTGATAACTGTGGAAGTGCTCTAAGAACACTAAGTTGAAGCGAGGCATGCCAAGTCCCAGTGCGGACGTAGAGCCATAAAGAAGAAGGAGAAGACCCTATCGTGGTGCTCACATCGAATTGGAGCCACTAACCGGTGATGACCAAACTGTACCCAAAACTTTCCGCCATCAACAGCGTACGGTACCAGCGACCGCTTAAATACAGTCTTGATCGACTGAAGCAACCGGATCTCACCTCAGCATACGCGTAGAATCTCGAGACAGCGTTTTCAAACGATGTGGCTCCTTTGGAGGACTGCTCGAGTACAGTGTAAGCTGTCAGAACACCGTCGAGTACATGCAACGGGGTCAACTGATCGCATGATTCGCCGAAAAGAGTAGAGCGATTTTGGAAGAGAAAAATGCAATGTATGCGGTAATGCTGCAGCATGGAAGCCGGCAAAACGTGGAACGATACAAATAGAAGCGGAAACAGCAGACTTCATCTCTTTCGGGAGAAAAAACGTCGCCTGGAAATAAAACTGCTGTGGCGTTCTTAAGAAACACGGAAGTTGTACCAACAGTTCAACACATACCGCATCGGCTTCGTACCGCAAGCCGAAATGAGCAAGGATAAGGGCAGAAGACTCTTGACAAACGGACGTGGAGTGATTCAAACGTGGAACCAACATTTCGATGAGCACCTGAATGTTGTGGGAAATGCAGACACGGATGACCAATGCATTTCAAAAGGAACGAAATTAACCTGATACATCTGGAACATACAACGCATCACCCTTCTCGGGACAAAACTACAGAGTTATGTCATGCCATGAAAATACCCAATAGAAACAAAATAGTAGTTATTCGAAGCATGTTTGAAATATTTTTATCGATCCCTCTGGGGAAAAATTGGAGGACCCTCATTTTTCCTGAAGATTTGAAGGCAGCAGAGCCTTCAAGTTTGATTTTCAGGCCACTAAATTAAGTGTAAGTTTAAGCTAGAGCGATCATATGGTATCCTATAGGAGGACATGTCCTCCTGCCCTTGACGTTTGACATTTGCAAAACTCCATGGTTTTTGTTCAGCTATGATAAGCTGCAGAGACGTTTTTATGTTATGTTTTGAAAGTTAAATTATATAAAAGGTATCACGTGAAATCGAACTGTCAACCCCATGTTCATAGGCCCAAACGTTATCCGCACTGCCATTGTGAATATGCCGATTTGTTTTATTGAAAAAAAAAACACTAAAAACGCAACAGAGCCACAAGAAAGTTATCACAATTAAATCCAGCTGAAAAAGAAGGCGAAACGTGAAACACAATATCGCCATCGAACAGACCATATTGATACAGTTCTGACAGTTTGGCTTTCTATTCCTCAGAATCATTATTTGTTCTGTGCCTTAGTGGGATAAAGCACCGGTCTAGCGAATACAGAGTCGTGGGTTCGAATCCCACCAGAAAGCGATTTTTTTTCACAAACTTCATCTCTCAATTTGTCAATTAGCAACATTTAGTGACTACATTACAAGTTTTTCCAGTATGTTTCAGATATACCAGCAAATCTGGTAAAATGCTAGTAAAAGGCAATATGTATTATTTTTTTATTGAGGATTCGATTAGCCCAAGCTACTAAATCTACTGACAAATCTTAAAAGCAAGAATATATACTATAGTGATGGCATGCCACAATGAAGAGCGGAACAAAATCATCATGGAAGCGAGTTATGCATGAAATATGCTCGCAACAAAAATAATACAGGCTCCTCAGTTTGTTGAACAAGGATGTCTGAACACGTCAAGTTTACGAAAGAATACTTAAATGTGGAATTAGTTCAATTTATCAATTAAATGAGGTCAATTGAATACTCCTCATTTTACACATGGAACTCCGAGATAGATCGTGGAGTTCACGAGGGGATTCCTACAGGAAATTCCTAAAAATCCTAATTAATCCACATAGCGATAATGACGCCTTTCTCGTGCCTTCGAAAACCCATTTAAGGTGAAACATCAAGAAATTCCATAGCAATTTTGCATACAAACTTTAGAGGCACAAATCTGAAGAACGAAGCATCGAACCAAGCCGCACTTGTTTATCCTGGTTTTGCTCACTTGCAAAAAGAGGCAGCTTTTCCAAATCGGGCGCATTTGTTTACGAATTTTTAAGATTGGTGCTGTTGAAAACGTGAGTAGAGGTCCAAGTCGGCCATTATAGCAGCCATATTGGTATTCTCTGAAGTTTCAACTTAAATAAAACTCAATTGACATGATGATCGCACTTTCATCCGTTTAACAAAAAAAGCATTTCAAGGCACTAGAAATCATATCCTTCATCTAGCTTTAGGTTTACTAGCCTTAATTTCTATAAAACATGCGCTATCTTAAATTTGGAACCGCCATCTTGGATTTCCTGGTCACCATATTTGGTTTCCATCTTCCCCATACCAAATATACCCATATTGCATGGTGTAACAGCCTAAAACTACATTAAACAGCCGCCAATTTTGGGTCAACATTGTAAAATTTCTGATCTCCAGTGTTGATTTCCGCACAAAATTTGTAACCCAAGGTTTCTAAAATCGGCACCGTTTGATGTGTCGCATGATAGGGCTTGGTTCAGTTTTGTATATGGCATGTTCCGCCGATGCTGGTCGAGATCACTAAAATGGCCATAACTCCGGAACGCTGCGCTGTGACTGAACTGCACTGCATGCCACAAAAGTTCAGCTTATTGGACGCAGTGGCTTAATTTCCCCAACAGGGGAGGAAAAAAAAGAACTGCACTATTTCCAATAGCAAACAGTACGATACAATTCCGGTTCGATTCGTTCTTAAATCCAAGAAATCGGCCAATGGGAAGTGCTTTAAAAGTGAGCGACCTTTTTTGTACACAGACACACATCCATACATCACTCCAATTCGTCGAATTGAGCTGATTGGTATACAGGGGATAGACAAAATGATCGAGACCGGCAAAATTTCCAGTTTTTCAAAACTTGTTCAACTAACTGTAACTTTAGAATGGTGAGTTACGGGGTAAGAAGATCTACTACATCAAATTTTGATCTTGAAATTTTCCTGCCTAAAGCAATCAGGCAGTAGTTTACAAATATTTCAGTTATCGCTCAGCTTCTGAGAGACACGGACGTGTTTTAACGATTGCGCTCCTCTTAAGCCAAGCATTTTTTCTGCCGTTTTGTGTTTATCGCCGCAGTGCCGCGTCGCGTGTGTAGTGCTACGCGATGAGGCGAGAAAACACCTTCAGGATCGATTATTCGACCTTTCCGGTGAAACCGTCTTTCGAGAAAGTGCATGGCTTCTGCCGCACGGTTCTCGGCTTAAAGAAGGAAGAAGTGAAAAGACTACAGTGCAGTAGAGGTGAACAATGTGCGTTCGTTAAGGTTAGCGACCTGACGCTCGCACAAAAAATAGTGGACGAACATGATGGACGACACGAAGTTGAATTGGAAGGAAAGAAGTACACGCTTCGTTTAACCATCGAGGATGGAAGTGTTGAAGTGAAGGTCCACGACCTCCCCGAAGATGTGACGGAAGAGAAGATCGTGGAGTTTTTGAGTGCATTCGGTGAAGTGATCGCGATTCGCGAGTTAACGTGGGGTGAGAGCTTCGACTTCGGTGGTATTCCACTCGGAGTATGATCTGCCCGAATGCTGATCAAGCGAAACATCGACTCTTGGGTCACCATCGATGGGCAGCAGGCGTTCGTCGTTTACAAGGGGCAGCTCCTATCATGCAAACACTGCAAGGAGAGGGCACACTCTGGCATATCATGTGTCCAGAACAAAAAGCTGCTGGTGCAGAAGAGCTACGCAAATGTAGCGAAGCAAAGTAGCAACCGTCAACCACCCAAAAAGTCGGCTGGAGCGAGACCACCGAACACGAAACCGGCAGGTCAGAGTTCTATAGCGCCAGCACTAACATCGGCTGCCTTTCCCGAACTGCCGAAGCCTCCCAGTCAGACCGAACAGTCTGCCTCGGGTTCACAAGCCAACAGTCAACCCGACAAGGTTGACTTGACAATCTCCCCCCGCGAGCAGCCACAGAGCACTCGTGCCACATCTTCGTCTCTCCGGCCTCCACCAAAAGCTTCTGAGGTCACCGATATTGCTGATCTATTCAGAAAGCCTGCATATGTGCTGCGATCGCACAGCAAGAGCGGCAATGGCAACGAGTCGGACGAATCATCTGCATCAACGAGCAGCAGCCGAAGCCGGCATCGCCCACCCGGTAAAAAGCCCCATCGAGAAGGCAAGGACGACGAGCAGGGTGAAGATCGGCAACTATAAATGGCTCTCACGTCGTACAATATCGCTTCCTTCAACATCGGCACGATTACCAATCCCACGAAACTTGCGGCGCTACGCAGCTTCATCAACAGCCTAAACCTTGACATTGTGTGTCTGCAAGAGGTAGAGAACGAACAGCTCTCCTTGCCTGGCTTTGTCGTTTTCTCCAATGTAGATCACACGAGGAGAGGAACGACTGTGGCTCTGAAGCAACACATTCAGGTCTCTCATGTCGAGAAGAGTCTGGACGGCCGCCTGATTACTCTGATAGTGCACAATACTACAATCTGCAATATTTACGCTCCATCCGGCACAGCTCAGCGAGCAGCCCGGGAGGAATTTTTCAACGGTACGCTTGCCTACTACCTTCGCCATCCCTCTTAACACGTAATCTTCGCTGGCGATTTCAATTGCGTACTGTGCGCATGCGATTCTTCGAGCCCGAATGCCAGCCCGGCTCTCAAAACAGCTGTGCAACAGCTACAGCTCCATGGGAAAAGCTGTGCCCGCGTGATTCAGGCTTCACGTAGGGGAAAGTGGGGCAATATGCCATTTTTCAAACTTTCATCGTTTTCAATGATATATAGCCTCATTTGTTAGGCTTTCAAAGTGGTAACAGCAACTAGACAATATTTGCTCGATGCTTCAGCAAAAATATTCACTAAATTATTGCATTTTCATTGATTTTTAGCGATTTCAAAAACTGATTCGTAAAACGGAAGTGGTGCAAAAAGGCCACCTGCCATGGGGTAAGATGCCACTTCATGAAAACATTCAAAAATTACGTCCTCCAGTTTTCTGGCATTTTCGACTCACTTCATCACTTTTTCGTTTACTCAATACATGAAGTGTTACCCCCCTCCCCTCAAAACGATGATCGTAATATTTGAATGACCCCTAACATGGAAAGCGTAGACATCAACAACCATGCGACTCCATGCGTGCCTCAATCTCGTTGGAAACACTTGGCTGGTAATAAAATCACCAGAAAACCTTAATTGCAAGCAAGGAAAACCGGAAGTTGCCAATTTTCATTGGGAAATCAAAAGATTTTCCGTGGGTTTGGCGGCCAAGCATCTAGAAGAATGTTCAATGCAAACATATCTTGACACCGTTCACCTATAGGTATCAATGATCAAGTCCCATTCAGGAATGATTTTATGAGTTGGGCCATTTTACCCCATCTTGGCATTTTGGGCTCTGTTCCCCTACGTCTGTCGGAATGCGCAATCACGTCTTGACCGCATCTATGTCAGCAGTAGTTTGCGCGATCATTTGCGCACCGCGCATACCCATGTCTGCTCGTTTACAGACCATAAAGCGCTAACATTCCGACTCTGCCTTCCCCAGCAAGGACATGAGTCCGGGCGCGGTTTCTGGTCCCTCAAACCGCATCTTCTCACCGATGAAAACGTCGAAGATTTCCAAAAATACTGAGCCCATTCGCTGCTTTTGAGCAAAGGTAAGCTGAACTTCTGAAGTAAGCAACGCAATATAGTCGTTCGTTCCTTGGCCTCTGCGGAAACCAAACTATGTATCACACAGCAAAAAAAAAATCTTGTGGTATCACATCATTTTCGCTGCACATCAGTCACGTCGTAGAAGTGATGTACAGATTACATTCTTTCCTCGCAGCAAAGTGGGTCAAGCAGTCGCTAGAACCGAATCGATATATGAATAATATATAAGTAAAATATTGGCATGGATTTGTACACTGATCCGTAGTTTGTAAGGCATATCCCATACCTCTCGGCTAGTTCACCGAGTTAGAAGGTGGGTGATAAACATGATACTGTTTCTAGGTATCTGCTGGAATGGGTTTGTTGACACTTTCCGGTGGCAACGTACATGCTGAGTGGGATAATTGTTGGAAAACGATGTAACCAAGTGAATTAATGTTCAAAATTGGACAAGTCGCTAGAAATTACGCGCCTGGATATTACAAAATTATTTGCTGTGCAGACTGCGTGATTTATGGAAGCTCCTTTTTAAGGGTATGCGGTATGGGATTTATTCAAGGCGAAACGAAACGAAACGAAATGAAAAATTCTGATACGATGCGGTACTTAACGAAACGGAATTTAAAAATGTTTCGTGAGATCGATACGAAATCTTAATTCACTCGGTATTTTTCGAAACGAAACGAAATTTTCGTAAAAGTTTTGCGGAAGTTACGCGTGTGTGCCGTAACGCGTATTGAGTTTCCATAAATACTCTCATCCCATAGCTTCATTTGCTACAGTGCCATTTATATTTTTACAATTTTTCGCGACGTATATTTGAAATTTGATTAGTTCCACCAATAACCTGATAAGATGACTCAATAAGAGCACACCCATAATGCGTACTCTAATGCCGTTGAAACTTGAAGCAATGATATGCAAACATCAGCCAGATGTTTGCCAATCAAGCTTTGTTGGATAGCATAATTTCTGGAGAAATTCTAAAATCTAAACCTAAAATTGATAGATGATTGAATTTATCGAAAATTACAAGTAAAACTCACATAGAAGTTGAAAAGAATACTTAAGAAATGTGTGCGGCACTCATTAAATATGAAGACATCCGCAAACTTATTCGAAAAATATAACACAATCATTTCTTAGTATTAGGCCCAAACTTCTACCAGATAGATCTGGACTCGAACCTGGTGTGCAGGTTTCGGCGCAGGTGCCGAGGACCTAGGGTCAAATACCACTGCCAAAAGACTTTGAGTCTTTCGATTCGAGCTTGTGGGTCCTAAAATAAACTAGCCTAGGGCTCAACATATTGCTACAACAGTTGAAGAAAAAAACATAAAAAGATTTTTCAGAATTTAATGTAATTGAAAAAAAAAATATCTCACATTATATCACGAGAGTTTGTTGGCGAATAATCTGATGCAATCCAGCTAACAAACGTCTTTTTTACCGAAATTTAGTATAAAGTTGGCTGTGCACATAACGTTGTTAGAGTTTGTCGTGCTCATCTAACCTTTTGACATTTTCAAATCACTGCTGAATTAAAAAATAGTTTGAAACATCGTAAATAACGCTTCATACTACAGATTTGATAGAAAAACTCTTTCAAGAGTTCAACTTGAAAATCTCAGGAAAAGAATTTCTCCAGAAACTTTTCCATGGATTATACCGTCTACCGAATTTGTCTTAATCGATTTCTCCTGAAATTTCCAATTTTTTTTCGAGAGATATATCCTGGAGGAGTTTCCATATTTTCTTAGAACTTTTGCTAGTGTCTCCCACCCTAACTAACCTAATATTCTCCGTTACTCTGCTAAAAATTCCTGTTGGGAATCTTAACTGAAGACAGGAACTTAACTTGTTTTTTTTGGATCCATCGGAAAATTTAACCAAAATGTTATGTATGGTCCCGCATACAGCATATGCTAAAAACATCTTGATGGTAGGTCCAAGATAAAGAAGCATATTCGATATTTTTTCTGTCTGTATTATACAAACCTGGGAGTGGTTTGTCTTGCGTTATTTAAGATGTTTTTATACACTTTCAATAATTTGAGATTAGCAAGATCTTCGATAGATGATAAGGACATTTACACTATATATTTGTTTTCGAAATTTATTAGACATTTCGCGGAATTCCGTTAGATTTCGTCAAAATCGGTTTATTTGAGACGAATTTTTTAGAATTTGGCGAAACGAAACGAAACTCAAAATCATAAATTTCGCTTAGCTGAATTCCGTGGAATTCTGCGGAATTTCGTTTCGAGTTGTATTTGGCGAAACTTTTCGGTATACCGCATACCCTTACTCCTTTTCGAGATAGGTCGCCCTTTTAATTGATATTTGATTATCGTTTCTTTACTTATGGATAGAAAACCTAATAAATATTCAATTGAGCGATCATTGGCAGCATAAAAAGTACGAATATAATATTCACATTTCACATAACACAAATCATCGAAAAATGAATGCACTTGCCTGGGATTACAAGATTAGAATATTGCCAATTAGAATATGCGATGCTATGTTAAAACTTTCATTAAACATAAATACAACCAATTATAATGTGGTTTGCTACTTGGAATACCACATTACATGAACGTATATCAATTTCACTCAAGCTGGTCTCCTTCATCTCCTCCAATTAATGTGTCTAATTGTAAGACATTTTAAATGCTTGCGTAGCATCACTTTGTCCAAAGCAATTTATCGCAAACATTACTGCCTCTCGACTTCCCTTCTCCTCCCTCTATTGGCTCCCATTCGGGGCTATCAAACCACCACCCAGTGAGTAAGTACAAAGTGTGCCATCCTGGACCAGTTTTTCATGCTTAGACACTTTCATTTCACCGTCGTTGTCGACGTCGTGTAGCTTGCAATTACATTCCATCCTCCAGGTAGGTACACAACATTGCATCTCAGCTACGACGCGACAGACAGCTCGCAAATCAGTAGCCCCTGCGGACGAAACCAGTTCTAATCATCTTTCGCTCTCGATATCGAACCACTAGGTAGTACAGGTAGGGTAGGTACCCAACCAAGGCTGGCCACCTTTCTGGTTGGAAAGTTCAATGTGGCCTAGTTCATCGAATGTGGAAAAGTGGTATTTGGGTGGAAAACAAGTCCCGTCCTGCGTCGTTTCCTGACCTTATTTTGGACCGGGAATCACTGTCACTATCGTTCTGCCTGGAGCGTGCAGAGCGGAAAGTGGCTGACCTAGTGGAATAATGGATTTCTGCGGAGGCAATTTTGACTGAACAAGATAAGATGTGGAGCTTTCTAAATTTGTTAGAAGGAAGTGTTATAAAATGCTCCTGTGAGGTTTTTACTACTAATCTTATGACAATTTTCACTCTTATCTTCAATATTATACTTTTACTATCTCTGTTGCATGTTCTATTCTTTGTAAACGGTTCTTTACAGAACAGAAACCAAGTATTTCATTATTAGTTTTTTAAACACTACTTTTTCATTTTACCCCTACCGAACTTGCCAGCAGACCAACGCGTGTCCGTGCATTCTCCTACGAAAGAGGAAAAGTGCGAGCGCCTTAATCTATTCAGATTTTACAGTTCGTTAAACAGATTTTTTAATTAGTGACTTTACGGTTTTTCCTTTGCCATAAAGGGGAGCTCTTGTCGTCGTCGTCGTCGCCACTGTGCTCTTCGTTACAGTAGTGCAGTATGAGTGACGTGATGGTTTCTTTTCGGACTGGACGCGCTCTATGATGCCGTGTGGTCAGCTTATAAATATAATAATTATGATGAGCACACACATTTCACTTTTCATTTTGGCCCAGGTAGACTGCCTATACGAACGATATGTGTGCGATTTACGCGCCTATGATTGTTGTGTTTTTTTTTCGGGGTTTTGTGTTTAGCAGTGGGTACTGAACTGGCTCGAGTCGAGAGATATGTATCCCTAGCAGGGGCCTACTACTTACTCGCTCAGAGTAGGACGGTGTGTGGTATAGCGTGATCCACTGTTTTGGTTCGCTCGGCGAGTAAATTAAACAGTCGCTTATGGGGATCGTCAAAGATAAGTATTGGGTGGAGATTTAGTGTTTGCTTTATCAGTATATGAAAAGTGCAAAGGCTTGAGCATCATCTGGACTGTAAAACTTTTGATAATTCGAATATTAGTCTGCATGACACCTCCGACTCAGCGCTCGTTTCAAATTAACCATATGACCGAGCCAACCGCATGTTATGTGTCCTTTATCTACTTACATACACGCTTAGCCCTCCATGTGCATTAGGGGGTCATTATTGTCCTAAACTGTACACTGCGTCAGGGAGCCATCCCAAACGTGATGCATTAGCAATGTTTAAAGGAATTTTCCTTAGCTTCATGACAGGAAAACATGGATCAAAATGATATGCGTAAACTTTCAAGAACAGCCAATGGATCATAGAAAGTAAAACTGGAGGTTTGAGTGTTCGACTTTTTGGATGCACTAGATGTTGGATTTCTCGGCTATGCAGTCACCAAACTCCTTGGAACGACCACGGTTTTAATTCGTCCCTACGTTCCGGCAATGTTTATTTCCATCTTCAGGGAAAAAACATTTGGTTCGTTCTGTGTCTGTAGTCTTTGCTAAGCGGAATGTCTGTTTGGGATTTTTTGGTAGTCTGTACAATGTACAGTGTACATGTGGTTGGATTTTTGAAAATTGTTCTCACTTACTTTGTTAGCACTGTACTGGAGGAATATTCAATTCGGTAGTTGTCGTTCCAAGGAGTTTTGTGACTGCATAGCCGATAAATCCAAAACATAGAAAGTAAGGAATGTGATAATCCTGACCAAGCTTTTCAAACAGTCTGATTCATCAGTTTTATTCGGTATTTTTGGTTGTACGTTTACTCTACAGCTTATCATGTTTCTCTTAAGCCTTGTGTTTTTTTTTAGCAATTCCACTGTTATTGAAATAAGGGACTTGTTTATCTCCTATTGCATACATTGGTATATTGAGTGACAAGCATAGATACGCAACGCTCAGGAAACCGAGAAAGTTTTTAAGACCGAATCAGGAATCCAACGAACCACTGCTCTACATTGACTATCCAAGGCTTTATCCACTAGGCTAACTTCAGACCAGGGATGCCATATAAGATCCCTACATAGAAACGACTGTATAAATTCACACATTTCGTAAAACAGACCACTATTTCGCCAAAGTTATTACAAATTGAGTCCACTGTTATGGAAAAATGGGAATATTTGTATTTGAGACTTAATTGACAACCTAGAACAAAAGAAAATCGGGTTAAGTACGGTTCCTTTGAATTCCACTAAGAATTTGCATCCTTTGACAGATACGTATTTCGACCTCAACTGTAAGGTCGTCTTCAGTGTCTTGTACTTGACTCGACTGAAGAGATCCATCGCATTCTACACGTCTCATACATCATAGGTAAAAAAATAATAGGTAGCTTAATCTAGGTAGTTTTTTTTTTCCCGAGCATGCAAAAACTTATATCTATATCAACCTCCACCATAGAATAGGTACATTTCCCTCCAGCACAGGATAGGTAAACAAAGTTCATGTATCATAGGTACATTATGAGACGCACGCCATACGAGAGTGCTTAGGGGGTAACAATTTGAAAAGCCACGAACTTCCATTGCCTTGATCCTTATTCAACAGCGTGTTAGGTACCTGTTTGTATATCTCTAGACTCTCAGACGTCCAATTTCCAAGGTGAAGTTACATTTCGCAAAATTTGAACATCCTCTGTAGTTACAGGGTGGCCCTCCTCAAAGACATGTTCAGCAACTTTCGACCTGGAATCGTATTCCAAACCTCTATTCACTGTCCTCTGCGCCTTTCCCACCTCCGCCATATGTTCCCTGAATCTAACCTCCAAAGACCGTTTTGTTTGACCAACGTAGACCTTATCACAATGGGAGCAACTGATTTTGTAAACGCCAGCTTTGTTTAGGGTGTTGACCGGATCCTTTGTAGAGCCTAATGAAGTCTTCAACTGATTGCTTCTGCTAGAAAATACTAAATCGATCCCGAAATTTCTGAACCTAGAACGTAAATTATTAGTGATGTGTTGATCGAAGGGGACTGATACTCGCTTCAAAGATTCTGAAATAGGGGTAAGAGTTGTTAGGGATCCTCGATATCGCAACCTCTCCTTTTTGTCAATGATGGCCTGAATTGCCCTCTCCTTATATCCGTTGATTTTCGCTGTTTCGAATATGTGAGTGAGTTCCTTATTCTTCCCGTCATCGCTTAGAGGTAGAGTCTGCATTCGGTGAACCATGTGGTGAAAAGCTGCCATCTTATGTTGGAAGGAGTGATTCGACGAATAGGGGATGACACGCATGGTATTGGTAGGTTTCCTGTAAATCTCGAATTCGAACGACGAACTGTCTTCCCTCTTAACTAATAGATCCAAAAATGGAAGTTTTCCCTCCTTTTCTTCCTCGTGAGTGAACCTGATATCCTTATGTACATTGTTGATGACCTCTAGAACCTTAGATAAAGCTTCCCGTTTGATCACGCTGAAAATATCGTCGACGTCGACTACTATGTCGTAATCTGCTATCATTTAGCTATTAAATGACATGCAATTCATGAAAATTGAAATTCATAAACATTGAAATAAGTCGATTTTTCTATAACTGTGTTTCGTAACGCAATGAGATACATTGTCAAACATTCATGCTTGGCGTGAATACTAGATACAATATGAAGTTCGAAATCACTGTATTACTTCAATATGATATCCTACAGTTGGATTTAATTAACGAAACTTTTTTGAAAATGCTCCTTTTAGATAAAATTCACGATTTATTAAAAGTAAACTATCAATTCCTTAAACCATTGCCTACCTTTAGGCGTTATTCGCGGTTTTGAGGATTTTATTCCTAAAATAACTCAAAAAGTACATAACTTGTAAGAATTTGGACGACATATTCGAAATAAGCGACCCCAAATTTAGTAAGTAAGGGTATTTTCAACACTAACGAACATTGATCACTGACATGATCAATGTTACCCCAAAACAACAAAATCAAAAATTAGATTAAAAAGCCTATTTAAACATGTTTTAAAGCTTTACAATACTTTTTCGAGTACCTTAACGCGTACTGAGAGGGCCAGTACTTGTTTTAAAAATATAAAACATGTAGCGTTTGCTTTAATAAGAGAATTATTCAAGAAAGATTGAAAATTCTGATCAATGTTACCCCGGATTACGGTACCTATTATTTTTACCTATGATGTATGAGACGTGTAGAATGCGATGGATCTCTTCAGTCGAGTCAAGTACAAGACACTGAAGACGACCTTACAGTTGAGGTCGAAATACGTATCTGTCAAAGGATGCAAATTCTTAGTGGAATTCAAAGGAACCGTACTTAACCCGATTTTCTTTTATTTACAGATATTCCCCTAACAAGCCCAGGTTAATCATCATCAACCTAGAACATCCTGAACACCATGAAGTTTGGAGAAACGAGATTATTGACATACCAGTTGTTCTAGAAGTTGGTTTTGAATATGGGTTAAGTTCATATGTATTCATTTACCCTTCGTCAAAAAGTTCAAAAGATGTTTTATATTCTGAGATGATTAAGGTGTTCGAAACTGTCCTATAATAAAGTCTTTCGAATCTATAAGAATAACTTTATGTGTTTTCATCTCATATATATAATAGCCCTGTTTGTCTGTCCGGTGACTAGCAAACCAGACGCAGTACGCGGGGAAATTCTCACAAAAAATAAAATATTTGACTCTTCAACTCTTTTTTAGTATCCGATGCAGAGACCCATACCCACCAGTGACAACCATAGACAACCAGACACAGCATTTGATGAAAAAAATCACAGACAACAGACGTTGAAATTTTTGATTTGTTTTATAATTTGACATTTTCATGCTTTTTACTGTCAGATGAAGAAAACAAAACCAGTGACAATCATAGACAACGAGACACAGCATTTGATGAAAAAAATCACAGACAACAGACGTTGACATTTTTTATTTTCTTTTTAAATTTGACGCTTTTATGCTTTTTAACTGTCAGATGCAGAAAACAAAACCAGTGACAACCAAAGACAACCACACACAGCATTTGATGGAAAAAATCACAGATAACAGACGTTAAAAATTTTATTTTTTTTAATACTTGACCAGGCATCCAATTTTTCACTCACGTGATTAAATTCCACGGATTTATCCACCTCCGTGATCATGATTTATCACTGCATCGGAGGAAAAATAAAAGTCTCTCACTCAAGCGCTCACGATAATTCTCTTTCTCTCTATGCACAACTCACGGATAAACAACAAAACATCAAAGTTTTCACTCCATCTGCGAGTCAAATAACGTCTCCACCGATGCACAAGATCAATTATTTGACGTTCAGTGGTACCGTGTTTACATTAAATGTTTTTGTTTTCACGGCTACCTAGATAACACGGGATCGCCCAGACGTCAAACGGGTGAAAACGTGGTTGGGTGCAGACTGAGCAACCATTTTCTCCTGCGAGAGCAAACGATTTGTGAGTGAGGGCTTGTTGGAGAGAGCATTCTTTTATCACGGAAAGGAACCGGAGTGAGAGCCTTTTCAATCGTCTATGGATGCAAGGAAAATATCACAGGCTACTTTATCCGGATAATATCGCTGTGTGATAGATCGTTGCTCGCGTGAGTGAGTGAAGATTTTGGTGCCTGTACTTGACACTTAAATTCTTTTTTACTGTCATATGCAGAAAACAAAACCAGTGACAACCATAGACAACCAGACACAGCATTTGATGAAAAAAAAACATAGACAATAGACGTTTAAAATTTTGATTTTTTTAAATATTTGACATTTCAATTCTTTTTTACTATCAGATGCAGAAAACAAAACCAGTGACAACCATAGACAACTAGACACAGCATTTGATGAAAAAAAATCACAGACAACAGACGTTGAATTTTTTTTTTATTTGACACTTTAATGCTTTTTTACTGTCAGATGAAGAAAACAAAACCAGTGACAACCAGACACAGCATTTCAAAATCACAGACAATAGACGTTGGAATTTTTTATTTGTTTTTATATATTTGACATTTTAATTCTTTTTTACTATCGGATGCAGAAAACAAAACCAGTGACAACCTTTGACAACCAGACACAGCATTTGATGAAGAAAAAAACACACACAGACAACAGACGCTGAAAATTTTGTTTTTTTTTTTTTAAATGCAGAAAATAATCTGTCACTCTTAGACAATCGAATGCAGCAGTTACTGGAAATAACACAGATAGCGTTGTTTGTCTGTCCGGTGACTTCACCGAAGTATTTTCAGATGTAAATATAAGCTGCATTGAATTCACCAAAAAACTCTATTCAAAACGTAGAAAAAGGTAATGTTTTTCTTATTTAAAATCTACAAGCGTGAATTACAGATAAACCGTTTATATTAAAAAAAAAACTTACCACGGGCGCTACTGCGTCCACAAATAAACTAGTCATCAATAATAGCATTGCATAATCTGCTGGGATTCGTGAAGCTCTTGAAATCTCAAATTTCATTTAGGAATATTCTAGATCAGCCAAATTACCTTAGAGTTCAGAACTTCAGGTGTACAATCGTAACAGCAGCCAAATCTGATATACTGAGTAACGTTGCATTATCAACCGCAGATAGTGGACCAATATGAAGACTACTAGATGTAATTATAAACCTTTGAGATATTCAGGGTCGTCCAAACTGTCCTATAATAACGTCCTTCAAATCGAATAACAACATAAATAATAGCATTGCATAATCTGCTGAGATCCGTGAAACTCTTGAAATTTGAAATATCATGAAGAAACATTATAGGATTATTCCAGGTCAGCCAAACTACCTCGGAGTTCAGAACTTCAGGTCTACATTCATAATAGTAGCCTTTTTGCTATACTGAGTAATGTTATACAATCAATTACGGTTACTGGACCAACATGAGGTCTACTAGATACTAGTATAAATCTTTGGAACATTCAGGGCCATTTAAACTCTCCTAAAATGATGTTTTTCAAATCTACCAGAATAATGATTTCGCCATAAAGAATAGCTTTGCATAATTTGCTGGAATCCGTGAAGCTCTCAAAATCATCATCAGCACTAAAATGTTATTTAGAGATACTATAGGGATATTGCAGATTAGCCAAACTACGTTAGAGTTCAGAACTTCAGATCTACAGTCGTAATAGCAGCCATATCTGATATGATAACCCAAGTAACACTACATGTTATATAATAGTTTATATGCCACCATTCGTACCTAGTGTGGTGTATTTTCCTTGAATTATAAACTCATTTTTGAACACTTATAAAGTCAAAACAGCGCAAAACATGGCGGCTTATAAAACATCTTACATTTAATATAAGATGTATCCTAATACATTTATAGTACTAAAAAAAATAAACAAACTACAAACCATTCACCTCTCTATTTTATTTCAAGATATTTATCGAAAATAAAACTTGGAAAATACACATATAGTGCAGTTACATTTTCCAGTCCGAATAAAATATTTTCTCGGTGATATAACCTGCAGAAAACTTTAATATTACAATCCATTTGCATTGGTTGGAACTGAGTTGTTTGGAAGTCGTATAACTGATAAAAAGCATTTATAATAAAAAATACACTCAATTATGCGTGTAGCATCTAGAATGACGTAAAGCAAAACAAAAACAACAAAACAAATTTTATTTTAACACACAATTTTGGCCTTGTCGACGACTTAAACATGCAACATGGAAATATTGTTGAGCCAATGATAGTAATTTTTTTCGGAAAACTCCCCAGAAAATGGATTTATCTCAATAATAGTAGCGCTTTTTTACATGCGCTTCCAGAATCATGGTGCAACTTCTCATTTTGCTTATGCATTTTTTATGCGCTGCTGATTGCAATTAATGATCATAACATTAATCAACCAAAATGGGTTATTTTTGCATCCACTTCTTGAAAAAGCTCGAAAAAACAATATGGCAGATATCAAACGATTCTTACAGTGCCGTACAGAAAATGTGAACAAGTATCACCATTTACAATATGGTAGTTTTGAGGCCTGAGATTGATTTCTACTATTGACCAACGTTAGATTAGAGCATTTTTAGCTGTAAAATAGGTTTCTGCGGAATTTTAGATAAATCAACTAAAATAAAAACATTACCTTTTCGCATATTTTTATTAGGTATATACATATTTTTGCCATATACTGTAATCCGGATGATTTTTCTTAATTCCATGTCTACAGACTGCGCAGCAATTCAAAAGTATGTTTAAATTACGCTTATAATGCATCCGCAGAACAACCTTACAATATTTTTTTGGAGAAAGTTGTACCTGCGATTATAATACGTTTAAATAACATATTTTCAACAAACGTATTGCAGAGATCATACCAAAATGAGCATCTGTCAAAATAAAAAAAAGTAAACATTGAAAGTAAGCAAAAGTACTCTTCGTTGTGTTGAAGCTTCGGGGTGCAAATTCAGTGTTACTGGATGGACAACCGATCCTGATGAGATTAAATAAAAGATTAATCGTTAACTGATTTACTGGTGGAAGGAAGGCCATAATGGGAGCTGGTTGACGACCGAGATGATTGTGAGCAGCTACTATGCCGCCGTGAAGATATTTTGGCGCGTTGAATCTTCTCCGCCAACATCAACAATCCGACGAGATATGCCACTAAATTCATCACCAACTTGTCCGTATTGATTGTTTCTTTACGACAATCATCTTTTGCGCTCTGAAAAATAGGTACAGTCGACGTGACTAGATTTCGACATAATCTTGCTCATCGGGGATCTTTCTGACCACTGCGGACCAAATTATGAGTTAGTACAGCTGCGCAGTAATCTGTGTTTATTATTTCATTTTTGGGCTGCAGTTGTAAACCTTAAGAACATTCAAACCTTGTGTTAAATACATTGTGATATTATATTTGTAAAATAAAACCCCTAGTGCTTAAATGGGGTTTGATATTGTGTAGTTGGAAATGACTATAATAGATTCAATAGTCCAGGACTAGAACATATTTGATCATAGCATTTGCGAAGTAGAGTTCTGTTTTTGGGATGTAAACAATGGTGTCTTCGTTGTTGGTTTGCATGATGCTCCATTAATGTTATATATTTATAGCATATACGAAGTTTGGACTTGAGCTACTCAAGTGATTTTATTTGCAGTTAGTCATCGATAGTCGAACGGCTAACATAATAAAAGCATAATAAAAACATAACATGTTTTCTGATTCAGTTATACTACTGTTGTAATACATCTTTTGACATTCTGATTGCCAAAGATGTTTTCTGTGTTACTTGGGAAGTAACGTTGCATAATCAATCGCAGTTGCTGGATCATCCTGAAGTCTACTAGATATTATTATAATAAACCTTAAGGACACTTAGCGTCGTCCAAACTGTCCTGAAGTTTATATCTTGACAGTAACAGTAGTTATTCTCACAATGAACTGCAACATTACACATCCAACTGCAATCTGCAACCCCCCTGGCATTTCATGAGACATTCAAAGATACTTTTGAGATATTCCAGATCAACCAAGCTACTCCGGATGTCTACATTTGTGATAATAGCTTTTATCATCACGTTAAGTAGTGTTTCATAATCAACTGTATTTACTAAAGTAGTTCGAGGATAAAAACAACCACTGGTGATTTCGTTTTTATCGTTACGTTACACAACCAAATAGGATCCATGTACCTCTTAACTCCATGGGGGTCAATCCATGATAGTTTTGTTATAATTTTATCCCAATTTTCATGGAGTACCCAATTTTATATCTACTTTTGCCATGATATTCTACAAATATAAGTAGTTATTGTCTGTACCTTCGAAATATGTAAGGTTGAACAAACTTTTATGAAACTCATTTTTTTCAATCTGAAATTGGTTGTGCTATCTGTGAACTTCTGTGAAACTCAGAGCCTTTCCAAAATCCCTTTGCGATATTTCAAGATTATCAAACTTTCCTACAACTATGAACTTCCAGTTAACATTTGCATCAAAATTCTTTCCCGTTACATAGAGTAACCCTGCATAACCCTTTCGTGATGAACCAACACAATTGTGCTGTTGAGCGGTAACAGTTTTGCATATTTTTTTGATCTGTTTAGACTTTGTTTTGTATGATGTAAATTGTTCCACTAATTCAGCCATTACTTATACTTGGATGTGTGAAATAAACTTTTGTTTACGTTGCCTGTAAAATTTACCACAACAAGGTAAACAAAAAGTGGGAAAAAACGGTAAAACATGAAAAAGTTTTATCTGTCGCATATGATTTATTTCCGATTTATCTACGTAGTCAACGCTAGAAATCAAAAGATAAAGAGTAGTTCTTTCAAATGAGTAAAAATAATAATTACTTTTTTTTGGGAAATCTAAGAGTTCTGGAGAGCCAAAGTTGAGCAATTTGTATGGAGATTTCACTTTTTTGCGCTCCGTCACGAAAGGGATAATCAATCATGTTCGCTGAATAGTTGAAGGTCACAAGGCATTCTTAGAAATTTTTAGTTTTTCTGTGTCATCCTAAGTGTTCTGGAGCTCAGTTCTGGAAAATCTTTGGCTACGACAGTAGTTTTTCAAGCACGGACACGATACCTGGACTCGAGAAGAACTTTCAGAAGAATTGAAATGTGAAGAATTGAATTCAGTGAAGAATTAATCATGAGCTCGCTGTACCCTACGACGAACCTAGGCATCCTGAAGGTGGCAAAAGCTGTGAGGATACGATGGGCAGGGCATGTTGTGAGAATGCCAGACAACATCCCCCGCAAAGCTGATGTTTGCAAGAGACCCGGATGGCACTAGAAGACCATGAAAAAACCATCAAAAAGTAATTCCTTTTTGGTTAGTTTATATTGAAATCTGGGACTCTCGATGTCTGCTATACCCTCAAATACGGCGATACAGAAAAATCTATATTGATACAGATTTTTTTATAAAATAATGTGGCATCTCTGCTCGTAGGCTTTAGAATCTAAACTCAAGCATAGTCTGAATTCCCAAGGATATCCTGACAGATCTGATACTCTCTTTTGAACCTTAAGAAGACTTACTGGGCATGATAGATTACAAATCCTAATTTTGTAAAATGAAAGAAGTTACCGTTACACCCGCAGACTTTAGGATTCTAAACTCTAGAACAGTTTGGATGACCTAGGATATCCAGTAAATATATTCTGAATCATATTTTGCCCTTTCTATGCTATTGAGCACCAAAACAACAGAAATACGTAGAAAAACTCTATGATGACGCTTGGAAAAAATCCAGCTTCAAAGGACTAACGTTTCGTGCTTTGTCTTGTCCTTATGGACAGTGTGCGCTACAATGGGCTGCAACTTTCTAGTGCTTATAATTCTAATGCCAGAACCTTTATGAAGTTTGGATTGTGTATTATCTAGCTAGTATACTTTCAGATTATACAATAAAAAGCTCGATTGTTTGATTTCCGCAAGGTTTATAACTTCTCAAGAAATTTCGCAATAGATTCATCTTTAAACTCTTAACTTGAAACTAGTCTATAGGTTTCTACAGGGATTCCTTCTGAGATGCTCTAGGAGATTCTTTTAGGAACTGCTACAGAAGCTCTTGCATATATTCCTTCAAATATTTGTGATGAAATTTCTTCACGAAATTTTAGTTTGGGATTCCTCCAGGAATTATTCTAGAAATATCTCAAGGTTTTTTCTTCAACTGAGATTCAGAATCATATTCTTTCATTGATTCTTTTCAAAAGTTTCTCAAAGGATTACTTTAGAAACCCATTTTTTTTTCAGGAGCTCCATAAGAAGTTATTGTTGGAATTCCTGCAAACTAATTCATTTAGAAAATACTCAACATATTCTTCTAGAAGTATCTCCAGAGGTTTCTCCAGAACTTCCTTCGTGGATTTCTTAAGATTTGTTCAGACCTTTCTGCATCGACTCTTTTGGAAGCTTTTCTATGATTATTCTGGAATTTCTCAAAAGATTCTCTCAGAAATTACATCGGAAATTGTTTCGGAATCTATTCATTGGAATTTTTCCAAAAAAATCTTCTATGAAAATGTACAGAGGGTTCAACAGGTATTCTTTCAGAGATTCTTTCAAAAATTTCATTGCTTTTCAGAAATTTGCTACAGGTTGTGTTTCAATTCCTGCAAGATTTCCTCCAGAAATTCTTTCAGTAATTACTTCAGAAACTGCTTCAAAGATTTTTGTCAACTAATCCCTTCAGAAATTTTACATAAAATTCATCTTAGAATTCCTCCAGATATGCCTCAGGGGGTTCTTCCAAGATTTCCTTTACGAAATGCTTAAACCCTTAGAAGTTTATGGCGACATTTATTCATGAATTCCATCAGTGTCTTTATCCCTTATTTCTGCAGGGATGCCTGCGGATATATTTTGAGAATTTTTCATTGAAATTACTTCTTTCAGAAATTTCTTAGTTCCTTTAGAAATTTCTCATCAATATTTTCCAGCAATTCCTACACCTTAAGGTACCTAAAGGAATTCCATCAGGTATTCTCCCAGGCATTTCTCCAGCAATTCTTCCAGTGATTACTTGGCGAAATGGCTTAAGGGATTTTTGTTGAGGAATCCCTACAGAAAGCTTTCTACGAGTTAGAGACTAGAGGGTGTTTAAGGGATTCCTTCAGACAGAGATTTCTTTAAAAGTTCCTTCAAGGATTCTTTCAAGAAATCTTCCGGTACTCATTGTAAAATTTCTGAAACAATTTCTTGAAAAAAAAAATCTAGATGAATATCTGAAACAGTTCTTGGTTTCCTAGAAGGTATTTGTGGTGTAACCGTAGGAGCAATATCTTAAAAAAGCAAACATTTGTAGGAATATCTGCAGAAATCTTTCATGAAATTCTTGGAGGAACCCTTAGAAAAATTGCCTAAGGAATTTGCAGGATTTATAAGATAATTTTTAGATAAATTTTTGAAACACTCCATAAAGTAAGTTTCAAAGACATCGTTTGCTAAAATACTGAACGAGACTCTGGAGATACTTTCGAAGGATTTCCTGAAGAAATAAGGCATGAATTTCTGGATGAATTTAAGATATATCCGAAGAAATCGCCAATGTAATCTTGGTAAATATCTCTGAATGCAGTCTTGAATAAACCTTTGGAGGAATATCTGATGAAATGTCAAGGAAATTCTGACGAGATTCCTGCAGGAATAACTGGAGAAATTCCTTGGGAAGCTCTTGGTGGGATGCCTATAAAAATATATTGAGCATTATTAAAGACATCATTCAATAAAATCCTTGGAGGATTTTTTGAAGGTATTCCTGGTGCAATATGGCAGGTATTTAAAAAAAACTGTACAAATATTCCTGAATAAATTCTTCAAAGAATCCGTGGAGAAATTCTTGGAGTTATCCTTAGATGAAAACCTGCAGAAATTTCTGGGGAAATAGGGTATTGGTTCCCTTATCAAGCATGTGGCTCCCATTTTCATCTTACAAAAAATACGCTGTTAGTTTTGTTTCTTATTTTTGTATTTTTTGTTAGAAGTGAGAACCTATGGAAACAAAAAGAACGGAATCAGTTGGTGCTGTAATCGTTTGTTTTCGAATAAGATGATATTCAGCGTGAGATTACTGATGGCACACGTACCCTACATGAAGCAATATTTGTAGGAAATCCTGAAAGATTTTCGATATGAACTCCCGCAAGATTCTCCGGAGGAATTCATGCTAGAATCACCGAAAGTCATAATTCAAGAATGTCGGGAGTATTTCTACAGTATTTTTGGAATAAATTTCTGAAATAATTCCAGGATACATTCCTGATAGAATTTTCAATGGAATCCATAAAGAAACTTCTTAACAAACCTCTGGTGAAGAGTTTCAGAAAAAAAATACTAGAAGAATTAATTAAAAAAACTAAAAGAAGTTTATTAAAAACTTTGAACGAGTTTCTGGAGAAACTTCTCAAAGCTTCTTTAAATAAATCGCCTAAAAAATTTCAACGGTAATCCCTCGTGATGTTTGAGATCGAATCTGCCCATAAAAACTCTTGGAAAATTGTCTGAAGAAATTGTTGAGGGAATTTCTCAAGAAGGCCCACGAGAAATGTTTACTGAATTTCTGGAACAATTTCTGGGATCGAGTTCCACTCTCGACAAACTCACAAAATGTGAGTTCTACCTTTGGAAGGGAAGTAAAGCGTGGGTCCCGGGATGAACTAGACTAGGGTTGAATATCTCGTTTTCATTTTTTTATGTTTTTATTTATGTGTTTTTAGGCTAAATCTACACTCTAAAGTCTCGTTTTCAAAGATAAAAAAAAAGAATTCTTGGAGAAATTCCTGAAGAAGAACTTCTGAAGAAGTTTATGGTAGATATTTTAAAACAATCTTCCAATTTGATTACACTCAAGAGATAGGATTGAAGCCTTGTTTGTGTTTTGTGTTTACTTTTTTATTTTTTTTTATTAGAAGTGATAATGTACTAGAACACTAAAAGAACGGGTTTAATCGGTGCCGTAATCGCTTGCTTTCGAAAAGGATGAATTCGAATTTGAAAGCGTGAGTTTACCAATATCACTATTATCCTATATAAACATAATAACAAACAATATTCACAAGTTCCGAAACGTCAATCGTTGGGTAACACTTTGGTTCCTAAACCAAACTTTCGAAAACAGACGTCAATCTAAAGCGCATACGTGTATCGTGACGTCGTAAATCTTCAAACGGCTTTAGGGCTGGCACTGGCGTCTCAGCCATTTGTCGACAAACAACCGTTCTTGCTAGGGGTCTGCAGGGTAATACCTTGATCGCGTGACGCTATGTCCACACTACTGACTGTATGTGGAGTGTGGTGTCATTTCCGATGATTGTTTAAATTTTATGACACCGCCCCGTGGACCCGGTTATGTAAAATCGGAAAACTGCCCCTCGTGATCGAGTTTTTGGCGATTTTTATGATGTTTATGTTTTTTTTCTCTTTGCTTTTACTCACACGTTTTTGGACCAAGGTAAAGTCCAGCTGTCCCGGGGCTCCGCTTAGCCAAGTCAAACAATGCGACTTGGATGAGTGTTGTTGTCGCGCTTACATCAGCAGCAGCCGCATGGCATCAACGATATATTGGTACGTGAATCGTGATCGGTGGTGTCGCACGCAGAGCTTATGAGTTGCATTTCGAAGACAATTCAGTTACGGTTGTCAAGACAATAGGAGCACGATGTGATTTATGACGTTTTAAATTCTTCTAATTGAAAGTAAAGGGGCTAGGGTGGGACGCATGGACTCAAGGCAGTTGAAGAATGGCATTTGGGCCAATAACACCAATAACGACACCAGCAGAGAAATTAAAAAAAAAACGCATTGTGGCAGGAAATCGGCTTTGGACTCCGCATTGAACTCTATAATTGAACAAAGTTCAACGTAGCAAAAGTTAACCATCTGCAAAATGCTGATTAGACCTATACTAAAACGGGAAGAATCAATGAAGGAATCCCACGAGCACTAGATGAAGAAGTTCTGGAAGAACTTAGTGATAGTAGGACTCAATAACGGAAAGCTGGCAGAAATCTAGGAGTAATACCTGAATGCATATTAAAAGGAGTCCCTTTGAGCATCGTGTAGGAATCCCTGAAACAATCCCGGGGGAGTTCTCTGAAACATTCCTTAACCCGTAGGCTACGAGGCTTACAACAAAATTTCAAACCGCTGCCAAAGACGCAAACATCAATTTTTTTCCATGAAATTTTGAGGTTCACTTCGCTATTAGTTGTGGTTTCAATTATCCTGGGAGCCACAAACATTGGAGCCACGAGGACAGTTTTATTCTGGTGGACGTTTGGGTCAGGAGGGGTAAAAATGGCATAACCTTCCATTTGGCAAGTCCCCATTAGTTGGAAATCAAATAAATTCATCTGAAAAGTTGTTAGTTCTATGTATTATTGTATATTACGTCAGCTCTGGGGGTTAAGAAGTATATAGGTGGTGTAGAACTTTTTCCAGGCATCCAAATTATTTTCAATATTGAGTCTAATTTCTATGCACTGAGGATACTGCAACTCCGAAAATCATACGAATCAACTATGATTTTTTGCCACAAGAATTTCTGTCGAAAATCATAGTTACGAACTATGATTTTGAATTCAAAGCGCCAACTATTATTGTCATACTGTTACTGTATAAATTTCATAACCTTCACGTATGAAAATCATACCGATAACGTATAAAAACTGAAACTATGTCTTATTACTATCATACATATTTTTATGAAATATTTCACACAAATTAAAAAAAATCGCAACTTGGAATCGAACCAGGAACGTCAATGTTGGCGAGTGCGTGCTTTACTCATTCGCCCATCGACGCTGTGGTTAGAAGCCAATAAAAGGTTTTGTTGTTTTTTACACTGCAAAATATTTTTGCTGGTAATCAGCAAACTTTGCTGATTTTTGGCGTGCTGATTGCATTCAGCAATACAAATTACTGAGAATCAGCAATTATTTTTCAATTTGCTGAACCATCCAGCAATTTTGACAGTTGATCAGCAAAGTTGTGCTGAAATTCAGCAAAAATGTTGCTGAAATTCAGCAATTTCTTTTGCTGATTTTTGGCGTGCTGGAAGCATTTCAAAAATTTTGGTGTGTAGCAATGTTGTATCATAACACATCTTTTGATTTTCATACGATGCTTCTTATGAGATTTTTCATACGGCAAGTCTTATGGATTTCGCTTTTCAATGTATGAAAAGCATACGAGAACTATGAAATGATGAAACAAATAAAAATAACTGATTCATAAGATGTAAACTATGAAAAACATACGAATAGTATCCTCAGTGTGCGCTTGTAAAAAATTTTGAGGCACGCAAGATGTAGATTTTTCAGTCCTAAGCTAGGTCTTAAGCATATTGAATTTAACTACAAGTGAAACTTGATGGTAACATACTGTTTTTGTTAGAAAAATCATGTTTTTCACGAAAGTAAGACGATTTTACAAGAAATTTGGCGTTTAATGCGGTTCCTTTTGTGAAACATTATACGCCTAAAAGTAGGCAATTTCTTGTAAAATCGTCTTACTTTCGTGAAACACATGATTTTTCTAACAAAAACAGTATGTTACCATCAAGTTTCACTTGTAGTTAAATTCAATATGCTTAAGACCTAGCTTAGGACAGAAAAATCTACTTCTTGTGTGCCTCAAAATCTTTTACAAGCACATAGAAATTAGACTCAAAATTGAAAGTATTTTGGAGGACTGGTAAAAGTTCTACACAACCTATATACTTCTTAACCCCCAGGCCTGACGTAATATACAATAATACATAGAACTAACAACTTTTCAGATGAATTCATTTGAATTACAACTAATGGGGCCTTGCTAAAAGTAAGGTTATGCAATTTTTACCCCTCCTGACCCAAACGTCCACCGGAATAAAACTGTCCTCGTGGCTCCAATTTTTGTGGCTCCCAGGATAATTGAAACTACAACTAATAGCGAAGTAAACCTCAAAATTTCATGGAAAAATATTGATGTTTGCGTCTTTGGCAGCGGTTTGAAATTTGGTTGTAAACCCCGTAGCCTACGGGTTAAGCAATCCCTGAAGACGGACCCGAATGACTTCCATTCAGTTAAAGGGTCCTTAAAATAAATTAATAATAAGGTTCTACCCCGTTAGGCCGAAAGCCGTTAGGTCGAATGTCGTTAGGCCGAATGCCGTTAGGCCGAAAGGGTCGTTAGGCCGAAAGGATTGTTAGGCCGAAAAAGTAGTTAGACCGAAAGGGTCATTAGGTCGAAAGGGTCGTTAGGCCGAATATGCCATTAGGCCGGATGGGTTGGGTCGTTAGGCCGAACTGATCACTAGGCCAAATGGGCTGTAAGGTTAAACGGTTTGCTTAGGCAACTGGATGGTAAAAAACTATTTAATGTTTGAGGGAAACGGTCTTCGACCTTGAAATTTTAGTTGGCTTTGAATGGTTAGTTGAATAAACACATTAATAATTTTTCGCGTTTTAAAGTCTAAATTATAGAAACACCGAGAACAAATTCAGAGTTCCAGTACGAACAGGAATAACAAGATTAAGTGCAACTGAATGGAGTCCTCTAAAACTTAGAAAGAACAGCCTATGTTTAAAAGAAGGAAGAATCTTCAATGAAAAAGTTATTTGCCGTTATGCTTATAGTGAGTATAAAAGTAATATTACGAAAAAACACCCTATGTTCAGAAGAAGGAAAAACTCTGTTGAGGGCTGTAATCCTCATAATGAGTAAAACATTAAAACTAGAAAGAGCAGCAGTAGTCTACCGCCTTGAAACAGAACAGTTAAACTAGAAAGAGTTTAGAAGAAGTAAAATTTCAGATGAAAAAGTTGATAGCTATAATACGTATATGAGTAAAACAGCCTATGTTCAGAAGAAGAAGGAACTCTGATAAAAAATTTAATGACTGTCATCTTTATAATGAAAAAAGAACAGCCTATTTTCAAAAGAAGGAACAATTTCCGATGAAAAAATTAATAGCTGTCATGTTCATGGTGAGTATAACTGTAGGGCTAGAAGAAAATCCTATGTACAGAAGAAGGAAAAACTCTTATGCAAAAAATAATGCTGTAATACTTACAATGAGTAGAATAGTTAAACTAGAAGGAACAGCCTATTTTCAAAAGAAGGAAAAATCTCTTATGCAAAAATTTATTGCTGTAATGCTCATAGTGAGTAGAACACTAAAACTAGAGAGAACAGCCTATGTTTAGAAGAAGAAAAAATCTCCGATGAAAGATTTAAAAGCTGTAATGCTTATAGTGAGTACAACTGTTAGACTTGAAGAAACGCATATGTACAAAAGAAGGAAATTCTCTTATGAAAAAGTTTATGGCTGAAATACTTATAATGAGTAGAAAAGGTAAACTATAAAAAACTGCATATTTTCAAAAGAAGGATGAAAAATTTAATTGCTGTTATGCTGTAATGCTCATAGTAGAACATTAAAACTACAAAGAACAGCCTATTTTTAAAAGAAGGACAAATTCCCGATGGAAAATTTAATAGCTGAAATGCTATATTTATTCTTAACTACTTATTCTTACAGCTTTTTTGTCCACTACGGCACTACGTAAGCGATTCCAATTGGCAGCTGAACTTGCGCCTTGTACAGCGCCTAAATATATTCTATTCTACTATATTGATTCTTTGATGCTTTTAGGTTAGGTATAATAGCCTTTTTTTATTTGTACTACATTCATTTGCAAGTAGTATAATTATGTTGACAATGTTACTGTATTGAAAATATTTATTCTGTCGATAGCTTTGATTGTGCCTGTTCTTTGTTTCTGACTAAAAATAAGCTTTTTCGAGATGCTGCATTATAAATCTTTTCTACTTCGCCTCTTAAATTGATTTCCCCTACAGTTCCCCTACGACGTCGACTTTTCTCATGTTTATTTTGTTTTGTGCAATATAAAACGATAAAATCAGTATACACATATAATGAAAACCTATTCGGCCTAACGACCCTTTCGGCCATACGACCCTTTCGGCCTAACGACCCTTTCGGCCTAACGACCCTTTCGGCCTAACGACCCTTTTGGCCTAATAACTCTTTCGGCCTAACGGCATTCGGCCTAATGGCCTTCGCCCTAACGGCATTCGGCCTAACGGCATTCGGCCTAACGGCCTGCTCCCCTTAAAATAAATTAATAATAATAATAATAATCCCTGAAGAAACTCTAGGAGAAATCACAGAAGGAAACTTTGTAGGAACCCCTGGAGGAATCCCAAGAGGAATATTGTTGGATACCTGGAAGAAATCCGTGAAAGGATCTCCGTAAAAATTCCACAGAAAACTCCTTGAAGAATGCCTAAAATTCTCTTGGAAGAAATATTTTGAGAATTTCTTACTTTCTTGGTATTCCAGGAGGAACCCTTGCAAGGAATTTTTGATTAAGATAAATTTCACAAATGATACCTGAGAAGAACCAATAAGATTTTTTGAAGAAATTCCTGAAAGGATCCAGGAGAAATTCTCAACGAAAACTCTCTAGGAACATCATGAGAAATCAATGAAAGAACCTCAGAAGGTACCTTGGGAGAAAGCAAAGGGAATCTCTAAAGAATCCATGAAAGAATCTCTGAATGAATCTTGGCCAAAATCAACAGAAAATTACAGAGAAGAATCAATAAATCAATCCTGAAAGGAATCTCTAAAAGTGCCCGGGAAAATTCCCTGAAAAATACCAGAAGAAACCCCAGAAATAATCCTGGAAAAATCTTTGATGGCATCACTGAAGTAATCCTGTCAATAATCTCAAATGTATTCCTTGGAAAAAATCCAGAAAGCCTCCCTAGCATATTCATGCACCAGTGGAGAAAACCCCAGAGAAAACTGCGAAGAAATTCCACGAGTAATCATTGAACGAATTCCGGGTGGAATCTTTGCGGTGATCTCTAAACTAAAAGAACTCGGAGGAAATCCATTAAAATCCTTAGAGGAATATTTATTTATTTATTTTATTTATTTATTTATTGAATACCTTGTAACGTAAGACATACATCTTTTTTGTTGTTACAGTTTAGATTATAAATTGATTAACAGATATCTAATGTGCATAATGAAAGATTGTTCTCTTCAACTAACTAAATTACCCGTCTATTGCAAGTGCTGTAGGAGATTTCTTCTAAAACCTGATTAAGAAGTGATTGTTTTAACAGAAATTGGTAAACTATTCCAGTTAACAATACCTCTGACGAAGAAGGATTGGCTGTAATACATAGAATTATGTTGTGGAACTCTGTAATTTGCTGTACGTGTGCCTCTCAATGGAACCAGTTTTTCGAAAAGGAAGCCTGGACTGGAGGTAATTCTTATTCTGAAAACATTGAAGCACGATCTATACTTGTAGAAATTAGCGAAGGGGCAGCCTATAAGGTTCTTTTGTAGATGGGATACATGAGAATACCTAGAAAGGTTATACACATATCTTACACAGGCGTTGAGTGCAATTTTAAGCTTGTGAATTGTACCACTTAAGGCGTTTGTGTAGACAAAATCGCCATAAATAAAGTGGGGAAGCAATAGTGTTTTGAAAAGTTGTAATTTTGTTTCGGTACTACAACTTCTAGTGGTCAAGTTCAAACGTTTTAATGAACCATACACTTTTGAACACTGATGATTTATGTGATCATCCCATTCTAAGTTATTTGTAAATATAACACCCAAATTGTTTACCCGTTGTACAAACATAACCTCAATTCCATCGATTAAAATTCTAGGTGGTGTAATCGTTTGTTTTCTTTTGGAAATTATTATGGCTTTTGTTTTGCTAGGATTAATGGGCAACAAATTATCTTTCGACCAATTTACAAGCATGCAGAGATCATGATTCATCATGCTCGCTATGGTTGTCAAATCCGTATTATCATCGATACAAATATATATTTGGACATCATCCGCAAACAGATGAACCGAACAATAATTCAAAATACTTGGGAGATCGTTAATAAAAAGAGAGAATAGAAGAGGACCAAGAACCGATCCTTGAGGTACTCCTGATAAAGTGGGTTTGAAACTTGAGAAAGCACCATTATAATTAACAGCCTGACTACGATTACTCAAATAACTTTTTACCAGCTTTGCAGCATCGGCAGAGAAACCATAAAGTGAAACTAGTTTATTAATCAATTTAGTGTGTGAAACTCGGTCGAAGGCTTTAGCAAAATCGATCATCAATAAAATTGTTATGCCATTTTTGTCAACCGTTCGTGCAATATTATCATGGACTCTCATCAAAGCTGTTTCAGTGCTGTGGTGTCTCCTAAAACCGGACTGGAAGGGATGTAATAAGTTCATTCTGGTAACATACTCCGAAATCTGGCCTTTGATAAGCTTTTCAAATACTTTTGATGTACTTGATAACAGGCTTATAGGCCTCAAATTGGTAATTGATGAGATGTTTGGCTTTTTGTTAATCGCAATCACTTTAGTACGCTTCCATTCACTTGGAAATTTATTCGTTACTATTATAGCATTAAATAAATGTTTAAGCATGGGCAGCAGAAGAGGAATTAAGATTTTCACGAACCTTATGGGAATGCAGTCCATTCCGACGGCATTCGACTTAATTTCGAATACTGCGTTGACTATTTCATAATCAAGTACCGGTCGGAACTTAAACCCATTTTCGTTTCCTAAATATTCGACACTATTGGTTTCCTCAGTACAGAAATTTGAAGAAAAAAATTCATTTATTGAATCCGCAGTGAACTCTTCACTGTATGAGTTGGTGTTCCTATTTGTTATTCCTAATTTTTTCACATTCTGCCAAAGTTGCTTGCATGGCAAGTTGACATTCAATCGTTGTTTGTCAAACTCTGCTTTTGCTTTTGATATAACAGAATTGACTTTGTTCCTAAGCCGCTTATAACTGGCTTTATTCTCGACCGTCTTATTGCGCTTCCAATTTCTGTATGCGAGATCCCGTTCTATTATTGCCTTTTCTATACTACTGTTGAACCACGGATTCTTTCGAAAGCGCCGGAACTTCAATGGAAAAAAATATTCATGAAGCATGCACAGGTTGTTATTCAGTATGCTAGTTATAACATCAGGATCATCTACACTAAAATATTCATTCCAATTGATTTTATAAAATTCCTCCTGTAAAGCAGCGGCATCAAAATTGTTGTAGTCACGAAGCCAATATCCGTTTGCCTTATTTTCGTGTGAGTAATCAAGTGATGCAAATGGCATCGATATTTGGCTGAATTTTAAAACTTTTTCTGCCGAGTCCGTAATTAGAAGATCAAGCACAGAAGAGCCTGTATTGTAAAAGAAAGTTGGTTCTGAATTGATAATGCTGTAAGACATACTTGATATAGTATCTCTGAACCATTTTGATTTACGAGTTTCATTAAGAGGATCTGTATTGAAATCGCCAATAAAGTACGTAGAAGCATAATTTAAAGAAAATTCATTGAAATGAGCACGTAGGAGATCTGAGCAATCGATATTCGGAGGATTATAGTATACGGCCATAAGCATTCGATCACCTCCCACAAAAACCTCGAATATCAAAAACTCGGTTAACCCACCTTCATTTGACGATTTGCTAAGCAAGCGAAACGGTAATCCTTTTCTAATATAAACAGTAATTCCACCACCATGTCGATTTCGGTCATTTCTTATTAGAGTGAAGCCGTTGACCTCTATCATTGTATCGGAAATGGAACCGTCCAGCCACGTCCCAGTAAAGCAAGCAATATCTATTTTACTCTCGAATATAGTATTTTTCAACTCTTCAAATTTTGCAAATTGTCGTGCACAAAGGCTTTGTACATTGATATGGCAAACGTTCAGCTTTCCATTTAATAAAATTGAATTAAGCACAGCTCTAGAAATAAATAAACCGTCAGTGGTATTGTTCCTGGACATAGGGCCATTATCCATTATCAAACGATTGAATTGGCTTCAGAAGAAACCTACCTAACAGACGAGCAAGCAACGAGAACCCAGCAGTTAAAGAGAACCTACACCTAAACCTAAATAGAACCCACATATTTCTGTGTCTACTAATTTCCTTTTTGGCTCGCAGCCAAACCGTTACGTACAGTATTTAATAATTCAAGACCATATCAAATTGCTCACCTAATCATTTTTTTCCTTCGAATTGTGATTTTTATGAATGATATTTCAAATGATATTTCAAAAACGCAATGAATACAATGAATCCCCTGCAACAGCAGCAGCAACATGGATGAACAGCAACAACAACAGCAGTAACCAACCATCAGCAGCAGCAGCAGCATAAACGCATCGTGGAGTCCAACAGCTAACTTTCAGGAAGGAAGAAAACACGGATTATTTGAAGATATCTCAGGAGGAAACCTGGGTGGGATACTGGTACGCCCCCCAAGGAAATCACTTCGCTATTGTACCTATTTGAGAAATACTCCCAGAACAGCCCTCCATGCATGCATGTATTATTATATCACGAAATTTTCCTGTAATTATTGTGGACGGGACATTCTTGCTGGAATTCCTTGTCAGAGATAAGCAAAAAATTTCCTTAAAATGCCTAGAAAAGTCTCTTAAGTAAAATGCCTGAAAAAATCTCTTATGTAACTGTATAAGAAATTATTCTGGGATTTCCTTTAGAGGTGTCTCCAGTTTTCTTCCGAGGATTGCTACATAATATCGTCCAGGGATAACCCAAAAAATTATTGAGAGATTTCCTCCAGAACTCCACCAGTGCTTGTGTCTGCGATTTCTGCAGACATTTTTGAACAGCCCCACAGAAACTACTATCCGGATATTTCAGGAATCTTTCCAGAAATTTCTCAAACATTTTGTGTTTGGAATTAGTTGCTGAGTTTCTGCATAAGTATCTCATGATTTTTTTTTTTGAGAATTAAGGAGGTATCTATTCAGTCAGGAATTGCCCCAGAGTTAACTTCAGGAGTTTTCCTTAAAAAAAAACAAAATTTCTTCCAGAAGTTTGCTAAGGTACCTCCGGGAGTTTTTTAAGTATTTTCTGGCACAATCCTTCTAGGATTTCTTAGAAATTCCTTCAGGGATTCCTTGAAAAAATCTTCAACAATTTTTGTGTAAGCCCTGGAAGAACTTCATAAAAATCCTTGGAGGAATACCTGAACAAGTTATGCAGGGAGGAATTTCTAGAAGAAAAAATCCTTGTAGGAATTCATACAGCTAAATAATTCTTGGAGAAGCCCTGGCAATAATTTCCTGTAGTATTTATTAAGAAGTTTTTAGATGGATTTTAGAAAAACTTCGTGGCAGAACTTTTGAAGAAATACTGGAATATCTGCAGAAATCCTTAAAATTCTGAAAAATTCTCTGGAGATAATAATACCTCCTATTTCAACGGAAATCCCAGCAGGAAAGAACTCCTGGACTAGATTCTGGAGAAATCTTCAGTGGAACCCCTGTAGAAATCTTAAGAAGTACATTTGAATGAATCTCTAGAGGAATATCTGAAGAAATCCCATGGTAATGCTTGAAGAAATTCCAGGAGGGATTTCTTAAGAACTTCTTGGAAAAACTTCTCGGAAAACCTTGATGGATTTGCTGGAGAAAAACTATTGACGAATTCATAGGAAAATTCCAGGAGAAATCCTTTACTTAAATCCTTGAAGGTTAGGGTGGCCCACACTTATATGAAAAACAAAAATTAGAAAAAATGCCAAGTCTTACTTCCTGGATTGGTTGTTTTGGACTCCCAGAAGCTACGTTTAAAATTTTAGCAAATACATGGAGGAATATCTGAAGGGAAACCTGAAGAAATCTCAGTATGAACTTCTGCAGTAAACTCTAGCGCAAGTTCTGCTTAAATCACTAAAAGTAATAATGCAAAAATCTCTGTATGCATATCCCTGAAAACATTTCTGGAGGACACATTCATGCGGGATTTTTCAATGAAATCTCAAAAGTTATTCTTGAACAAACCTTTGGTGGACTTTCTGAAACAATACCTAAACGAATTTCTGAAGGAAAATAGAAAAATCTAAAAAAAATACATATGAATGTATTGAAGAATCTTCGAAAAAATTCCTGAAGCAATTCCTCTAGAAAATTCTGAAGAAATCCCTGGAGAAATTTCCGATAAAATTCCCCAGAAGTTTTTTTTTATAATATTTCCAGGTAGAGTGTCAGAAAGAACCAATAGAAATCTATCGTAAAGAATTTTTGGACCAATTTCTGTAGAACTTCATGAAGGAATATCTGTAAAAATGTCTTAAAGAATCCTTGGAAGAATTTTGGAAAAAAAAAATCGGCAGAGTAGTTTCTGATTTTTTTTTTTTCCTCCCCTGTTGGGGAATTTAAGCCACTGCGTCCGTAGTTTCTGATAGAAACCTTGGTAAATTTTAAAACCGAATTCCTGGAGTGGTTTTTGAAGAAATCCATGGATTAATTTTACAAGAAAACTATGAATAATCCTTGGACAAATGTATGGAGGAATCGCATTAGGAGTTTTTTAAGGAATCTCCAAGATTAAAACAAAACCATTGAAAGAATTTCTGAGGGGATCTGCGTAAAAATTAATAAAAGAGTCTGTGGAGGATCCTTGGATTTTCCTAAATAATTGCTGACACAATTTCTGAAGGAATTCGTTGCTGATTCTCAAAGAATTTTTGTTTTTTTTAAGAAAATTAATTGAAGCTTTACCAGAGGAATTTCTTTAAAATCCTGTACACACTTAAAAAAATATTCGCGGGCTCGGCTTTCCGCGCACAGCCGACTACTGAGCAAACTCAAAAACTGATATCCCAGTTAAAACTACATCTGTTAGCTGATTCTCAGCAAAACAGTTGCCGAACCTCAGTAATGAACTGTCAAAGTTGCTGAGATCTCGGTTATGTTGTTGTTTGCCGAGCGCTCGGCTGTGCGGATCTCGGCGAAAGTTTGAGAAAATGCTGATATCCCGGCATTTCAACTTAAGTGTGTAAGTAAAATTTTGAATAAAGAACTTTCAAAAGAAATCCGTGGTAGATATCCCACAGTAATTCCTGAACATTGAGGAACCATAGTTTTCCAATAAAGTGAAGGAAAAATAATTCCAAAACAATTTCTGGGGTAATTTTTAGAAAATGTTGGAGAAAATTCCATGAGAATCTTTGATTTTCTAAAGAAATCCATAAAAGAATTTCTGTAAGATTTATCAGAGAAATCTCCAAAGTCAATCCTGGCAAAATGTTTTAAAAATTCCCAGAATGATTTTCTGAAGGAATCGCTGGAGGTATTTCTAAAAAAATACCTGCAAGATGTTTGGATACATTTCTGAGGATATCCATGTATGGTTTTGCATTTCTTGTACACCATAGTGTAACTAAAGGCTATATGATCACTCAAAAAGCGAATTTTCGATACAAGGGTCGGAAGGTCAAGTAACATATACCTATCAACTCAGTTCGACGAATTGAGGTGATGTCTGTATGCGTGTATAAATGTGTGTGTACGTGTGTATATGTGTGTCTGTGTACAAACAATGTCACTCACTTTTAAGGCACTTCCCATGCCGATTTTTCGGATTTTAGCACGAATCGAACCAAAATTTTACCGCATTGTTGCCTATCAAAAATGGTTCGGATCGGTCAAGGAGTTCCGGAGTTATGGCCATTTAAGTCAGTGATCCTCAGCCTAACTGTCTTTGCGGGCCAAACTGAAATTTTTAAAAGAGACTGCGGGCCGCAAGTCATTCAAGAGTTTATGTTCAACAATTTTCAAGATTCAACTCAAATAAATATTGAGCAAGAGCAAAGAAGTAATCAGGAGTTTTTATTTCAATGTTGAAAAAAAAAAACCTTAAAATCAGAGGAAATTTTTAAACAGGGTTTTTAACAACGCAAAATTTAGGTTTTGTAGTTCTTGGTATCAATAATATTGAGCAAATGGAGTTTCTTACTGTAGCTTGGGGATTTACTAAAAAGTATATCCAACCCTTTAAGAAAAAATCTTAAAACTGTGAGGTTTTTTTGGGACTTTTCGTGGATTTTGAGAAATTTCAGAATAATGTGTAGGGATTTCAGGGTTTTCGGAAGAAATTTCGAATAACTGCCTGGAGATACTTTTGTGAAAATCCAGTGAAGAAAAACCTACAGACAAGATTTTCTGCAAGTGTGCAAGTATTGATTTATTTATTTATTTATTTATTTATTCATAATAATTCTTGTGACGTAAGACTTCGTCTTTTTTTGTTGCCACAAAATGATTTCAAATGGAATATTACATAATTCATTTCTTAATGGTAATTATTTGTACATATATTTAGGAGGAAGACGGAAGATGTATCTCGCCCATTCCCTGAAGTTTTTAGCGAAATTCCGACAGTTTCGACAACACTTCCTTTTTAAAGAAATTGGAGGCAACATTCTGTATTTTTTAATAGTTCCTTGGTAAAAGCGCTGAATATAAAGTATATCGAATACAAGGAACTTTTTCATCGATAAAATCAACATTATTTTAATTTCATTTTAGTTAAATCAAACAAATTACCAATGCCGAGTTCTACCACTCAAAATCTATGACAGAGAACCTATGGAATTTAGCCTGAATCATTATTTGAGCGAAACACACCGTTCCTAACAACAGATTTGAACATGGTTTTCAAAATTTTTGGAACAAAATTTGAAAAAATAGTCTTTTGCAGTGTTGAAAATTTCATTTCGTCATATCTAAATTCAACCACCTACAGCTCATTTTAGAAGCTGAACCAGAGAATATGGCATATGAAAAACTTGTGCAGCTAGACCAGTTTTGCAAGAAAGTCAGGGAAAAATCACTATTTTTTCGAATATTTAAGGTAAATGTCACGGACTACCTTTGAAAATGCCAATTGATATTCACCGACAAGACTCTTTTGCAGCTTGTGAAACTTTCAAAATTCTTACTTCTTTAGAAAAATTCTCCATGATATTGGCAAAATATTCATTTTCATGAAAGTTTTAAAATATGGTGAAATTTCTGATTTTCATTTTGGAATCTATGAGTGGGCCACTTTCTAATACATTTCAAAATCAGTTCGCGGGCCGCACAAAACCTGGTCGGGGGCCGCATGCGGCCCGCGGGCCGCAGTTTGGTGACCACTGATTTAAGTGATCCGGTAACGGTAGAATATATAGTATATAAAACTGAACTAAGTCCCACCATACGGCACATCAAACTGCGTCGATTTTTGTAACCTTTAGCAAGGTTGACGAGTTTAGTGTTTAGTTCGACAATGTGAACCCAAAATTCACAATGGCGGCCTAATATTCAAGATGCCGACCCAAAATTCAAGGAGGCTGTTAAATGGAGTTTTTTTGGCTCCATAACCATGCAATATGGGTATATTTGGTATGGGAAAGATGTATGGAATCAAAAACTGGCGACCGAGATGGTAGTTTTAAATCCATGATGGCGATCTAAAATCCAAGAAGTGGCCTAAAATTCAACATTGCGGCTGTTTAATGGAATTTTAGGGCAATAGGGGTATATTTAGAATGGGAAAGATGTCTGGAGTCCAAAAATGGTGACCAGAATATCCAAGATGGTGGTCTAAAATCCAAGATGGCGGCCAAAAACTCAAGATGGCTGCTGTTTAATGGAGTTTTATGCTCTAAAACGATTCAATATGGGTATATTTGGTATGGCAAGGATGTCTCGTCAAAATTTTATTGCATTCGGTTCATTGAATCCGGAGATATAACAGCTCAAAGTTAGCTATAGTATAATTATACCTTTTTTTCTAGAATATTTATTTCTTCGTTCAGAATAGTCAGATCTTTTCCAAAATTGGCCCATTGATACACAATTAGCTGGTCAGCTTACAATGGAAATTTGAGAATGTTTGATGCACTTTTTTCAGTTATAGCTAAATGAAAGATTTTTGAAAAGTGAAAATTTTGCCTGTCCCGATCAATTTGTTTATCCCCAGTATTTTGACTCATCATTTTGCAGCACGATCGGATTCACTACCAGTTAAAAATCACTGTATTAGCAAGTGATTTTTTTGTGCTGGTCTTCTACTACTTTGATAGTCAAATTATTATACTTGAAGGCAGGAAACAACAAATCTAGCGTACGTTCAATTTTAGTTGATCCAAATACACGATTTCTTATTTTCCAGCATACTTTCAAATAAATTCGAATTTTATCCAAAATGATAGCATTTCCGTACAACTTAGTCGTGACGCATCGTGCCGAGTCCAAAATATGGATATTAAAACACTCAGTAGGTTGCACCAAATGGCCGCTTCGGTCCGGCCGCCTGCCAAATTACGTTTCCGATCGGCCAACACTAATTGCACCTTAAATCGAACCGACACCTACCGGGGTCCAATTACCGCCACCGGCCAGCTGTAGGTCAGTTTTAATTTTTCGATGCCATAATTGCCCCTTTACTCACAGAAAGGTCCCATTAAAAACGACCATTTCCCTCAAAACAGAGAGAAGAAAAAAGTAAACACCAAAACGTTTTGCCTACCAGTCATTGCCAGTACCACAGTGGTGGGGCTCACCGACACATTTTCCGTAAAAGAATGCCGGAAAACACGTAAATAGATGATCACACTCATGCCCATTCAGCCACTGCCTCTGCCGCCGCCTCGCCGTATATCTTTGGTAACCTTTCCCTTGGCTTTCCCAATCATTGTAACACACTGCGCTTTCGTCGGCAATCGCTGCGGCTGCTGCTGCACCGCAGCGCAGAGCCAAAAGTAGGGCAGCAACGCGAAAAAATCTAAACTTCACCGTTTGCTGCATTGGCCCAAGGCGTTCAACAACGCGCGCCTCAGCAGGGAAACACACAACCATTTGAGATCAATTTGCGGTACCAACAAGCGGTCGGTCGGTCGGTGGTGAACTGCCCAATTCTTCGCATGCTATCGATTGAAAGTCGGAAGTTGGGGTTTTGTTGTTTGGAATGCAGAGTTGTCTTCGTGGCGATTCAACCGGTGAATCTCGTATGAGGTTCGATTTTTTTCTGCGCGCGTTCTGAAAAAGAACATCTATCCAACTCATTTGCTTCACATACAACAACCGTCATGGTTATTTTGAAAAGAAAAACCGTGCATCGAAACAAAATATGTTGGTTGTGCCTCGTGCCACAGCAGTGATTTAAAACCCAAAAATTTCACCCAGATAGCCATTGAGCCGCGTCAAGAGTTGAGAGCAGACAGCAAAGAGCACCTACGCCAACGTTTTTTTTTCGGTTGTTGTTTTTGAACAATGATGGTCGCCCAGAGGTGGAGACCGTTGGGCATCGTGAAACTCACTTATCGGAGCAGTAAAATATGAAAAGAGCCAATCAGGTGAAGGTTTTTCCATGATTCGATTATGCTGCGGGCAGAGTTGATGTTTTTCAAAGGCGATATGTACCATAATTGGTGGGAAGTGAATTATCTGTTGGGTAATTCAACGATATCGTGAAAAGGTGATAGTGGAAATCGATGATCAATAATCAGTTAACCTAGTTTCGTTCAAGAGGAATTTGGAGATTTTTAGAGAGCATGTAGAGAGGCAAAGGGCGTGACAACTATGATGAAGAAAGCACAAGCTGAGCCTCACAAAAGGAGCATTTCATGTGCGTCACGCTAAAATAGTGAAAATCCACCCCTCTCTTCACTTTTTATACGAGATTTTTTTTTTATTTGTGGGGATTTTTTTTTTATTGTACAAACTTGGTTCGAAGGTTCTCAAAATTCAATGATTTTGTTTTCATAGGTAGGGTTCACATATACATATTTGAACGAAAACTAATTGTGAAGAAATCTTGGTTGCCTAATTTTCTGGAAAACTTCATGAATAACAAATATTTTCCTACTTCGAAAAATCATAACTCAAGAACAAAGCATCGTAGACACATTTTTTTGTGAAATCGTAAGTTAATTTTCTCAGCAATCCAAAAAATATCAGAATGCAAAATGTTTTCCACAAAGATTTTCAGTGATGAGGAAAATCGGTAGGATAAATCACTAATTATTTAAGCTATATTCTGTGACATTTTCAAGATAGTTTTTCTCCGTTCCTGAGATATAACCAATTTTGAGGAAATTGTCCATATGTGCTATATGAGCCCATTCCTTTGAAAAAAAATACATAGCTTATAAACGAATAACTGTAGACACAATGTTTTTTTATGAAATCGTAAGCAAATTTTCTAAACAATCAATAAAAAAACAAAATGAAAAATGTTTTCCACAAAATTTTCCACTGTTGAGAAAAATCAGTTGGAAAAGTCGGAAAAACGATTTGAGAAGTCCAGAAATTCTAAAATAAAAACAATATTTTTGAAAGGGACTTACATAAGCTATATTCTGTGAAATTTTCAAGACGTGTTTTTTTTTTCGTTCCTGAGTAATGACCAATTTTGTGGAAATTGTCCAGATGTTGGTTGATTTTTGACCGTCTCAACGCGTTTTAAAAATTGTGTCAATTGGTTCAAAACTCGTTAGGTTATATCAGAAACTTGCCCAAAATAGGAACCCTGTCGAAATGGTTCTCCTACCCTTTGCGATTGTAATTCATTTAATCAACAAACACTGTAAATTGTGTCGGCTTAGAAGTAGGGTAGAAATCTACTTCGTCATGAACGCTAATTCCTGTCATTATTACAGATATTACCACTTTCCTTTGCCATTGGCTCATCAGATGGATGCAAAAAAAATGTATAACCAGCCCCTACAGCACCGGAAATCGAATAATTCCACAAAATTTCACGATTCAATTTCACTACACTTACAAGTTGAAATACCTTCTCGTTGTGCGTACGACGAAGGCAATCGAACCGAAGTAGCAGCTTGCCGATTTGTTGTTCATCTCCGTTTAATTTTCACATCCCACAAAAGCTCTGTGGTTCTTCAAAGTTGGATTTTATTGCTTCAGAAAGCAGCAAAAGCTGTACAATCAATTAAATTAAAAACTTGTTTCCTTCGGAAAAATATAAACATCAAGCAAACATCAAGTCGATGCTTGGTTAGACGTGAATGAGATTTAAAAAAATCCTATAATGAAGCGAACCTGGTGTGATGGTAAGAACCAGGGATGCCATATATACGGATTTATCTGTATTATACAGATTTAAGAGCATCCGTCCAGATTTCTTTTTATATGCAGTACAGATTTTTCAGCTATAGGGGCTATTTTATTTTTGTATCGGATACAGATTTTTGAAAATAGTGATACAGATTTTTCAAAAAATCATCTGGCATCCCCGGTAAGAACACTTGACTATCACGCCGAGGACCTGGGATCGAATCCCACTCCCAACAAACTCGCAAAATATGAGTTCTTCCTTCGGAAGGGAAGTAGCTGTAGCATAATTCAACTGCGCGCTTGACAAGCACTTAGATGACGGCTTACAAAAAATAGTCGATGTTTTTTTTTCTAGCAATAAATTTCAAGTTTCATTTAGGTATTTTGCAGAAAGTTCCCTGTGCATTTGTGATTTTTTTAAGTAAATATGTTGGATTCTTGCTATTTCTTTATCAGTAAATCCTCTAAAATTAGGGACCCTTTATGTCTTTTTCCCAAAAACTATTTTGAACATTTTGGATAATAAATAAATTGAATTTTATTCGTGAGAATTCCAAAAATTATCAAAAGACGTTCATCTATTTATTTTTAATTATCTGAGAATTATTGGGCCAATGGAAATATTTAATTAGTTTTATGTCAAAATCAAAAATCCCAGAATATTAAAGGGGTAAATAAAACTTGGCCAGACATATCTCTATTTTCAATACAAAAATTGTTTTCAATTATTTTTTTTTAATAGTTGAGAATATATTGTTTTTCAATAAATATAATTTTAAATCTGTTTTTTGTACAACTTTTTTAATTTCCTATTTCTTAATTTTTATCCCCTTACCCTCACGTCCAATGAGAGGTGTATGACAAAAAATAAACAATGTTATTCATGAATTTCGTTGAAAGCTTACAATAATTCTGTAAGAACAGAATCCAATGAATCACAATTTGTTAGGAAATTTTGTCGTGTTTATTCAATCAAAAATAAAATTGCAATATTTTTGTAATATACATTATACATATATCCAAAATGCTTTATATAGGAGTGTTTTTATTGATCACCATTCGAAAAAAAAACGGTTAAAAAGTGTAGCCATTTTCAAAAGACAGTCTTGATAAATTTTGATTAAACTATTTATGCGAAGTGGCTTATGTAGTCAAAGTCTACACACCCAGAAAGTTTTGTTACGATCTCTGAGAGCGTACTGAACATCGAATACGGTTTGGGGCGAAATTCATCGTTTCCTAAGAAAATTATTTGTAATTTCCTTTTCGGCCAATTGACCTCTCGGCCTAATAACCTTTTCGGCTTAATGACCTTTTCGGCCTAATAACCTTTTTGACCTAATCACCCTTCGGCCCAATGACCTAATCGGGCTAATGCCCTAATCGGCCTAATGATCTAATTGGCCTTATGACCTATTCAGCCAAACAAAAAAACACTTTGATGTTACAAGGCCACACGACATATTTCCGATCAAATGGTATATCAGCCTGGCGAGATTTGCGACCTAACAACCATTTCGGCCTAATGGCCTTTTCGACCTAACAGTGAAAATGGCCTTATGATCTAAAAATCGCTTGTTTCTATGATACTGCATATATTTCAAAGTTAACTGTAATGGAAGAGCATGAACTCCATTTAAGTAACAAACTGATTCCATTCACGTAATGCATCCATTTAAGTATCCCCGACTTATTACTTTAATGGAGGTTTGAGTGTATTTACTTCTACACTTAAAAAAAATCATTTTAAAAAATCAAAGTCGATTTAAAAACATCATTTTTGATTTCGATGAAATTTGGTCTCAAGAGAGGTAATTATGTTCCCTATGTTTTTTCAAATAAGGCTGCTGACACGAATTTCGAAATTTTCTAAAAAAATGGTTTTTGCATAAATTAAAAATATTTTCTTCTAGAAAAAAAAAAATCAGAGGATGCCTTGACCTTCCGTAACTCGCGCGTTTGACTACCTGCGTCAGCACCACGCTAATGCTGAGTACAAAAAGCGAGATTTTTTCAACGTGTTGTACAAAATACAACAGCGCGATCGCTCGAGGATTGATCCACCTTCTTCATGTGTACGTAAACCGATTTTGAAAATATTGCTCCGTTATGGGATAAAAAAAACCAAAACCAAAAAAAATTAGGAAATGCGTCCAGTTTCGCCTTAACCACCCGAGCAGGAACGAACAACTGGCACATAACTGCGGCATACCAAAGTCAGGTATCATACCAAGACAAGGTATTGGCCGGTTATCCAGGTATTGAAAATAACTTATTTTGGTATTTTGTAGGTATTGATGAAATACCTTAACGAGTTATTGGTTTGGTGATGAGGACTGCTTGAGATATTATTCAATTATGGGAAAATTGGTATTTGTAAGGAAAAAACGCCGATTATTATTTAGGTATTGCCATACCTGATATCATTATTCTCGTGTTATGCACAGAATACACATCAGTTATTAGTTTAGGTATTTAACCTCTCATGCAGGGTTTCTTAATACCTCATTTAGATTGTAGGTATTCAGTTTTCCATACCTGAGTTTGGTATTCTTCAGCTATTTTCTCCTGCTCGGGCAGCACACCAAGTCTGCTCCACGTTCTTTATTTTCGCTTAGGTTAACCAAACCAAGTAGGAATTACAACGCTCAATTACTTTGACATCCATGCTCACAACAGAAACACATTTTTGATAAACTTATTAAGATTTGAATTGTGAAAAAATCAGGTGCTCTGATGGGAATCGAACCAATGACTCCCAATTCGTAAGATGGGCGCTTCTTTCCTCCAAGATACGGAGCCACTTGGCCATCTTCTTCTTCTGAAGGCACAGAGCTGAACTCTATGTACATTGGTGGAACCCAGTTCATTTTTGTGGCTTTAGTGGAAGAAGATGGTCAAGTGATTCCGTAGAAATTTGGAGGAAAGATGCACCCGTCTGCGAAATAGGAGTCGTGGGTTCGAATACCACCGGAGCTCGTGGATATTTTTTCGCAATTGAATTCTCAATTTGTTCACCAACCACAGTGTCAAAGCAATTGAACGTTATAAAAGGTGGTTGAAAACATCCCCAAAAAACACAGCAGTACTATATTGAGCGCGCAATTTCATCGCAATTTGAACAAACACATAAAAAAATGTTAAAATTTATTGTTTTTGTTAACTTTTGTGAGATCTTGGGGTCAATATGACCCAGGCAGGTACACTGAACGTGCACTACGCCATCGTACAGCGAAAACCTTAGCATCTTAGGAGGGTTAAAGAAATTCCAAACTTACGGGCTGTTGTGTGATATTTTAGTTTTTTCGGGGATAAAACACAATTTCTATTCCTATCGTTCCTCCCAAGATTCATTCAGGAGTTTTTTTTACTGAATCTTTACTTATTGAAATAGCTTCAGATTTTTTTTTCAGCGATTCCCAGAAGACATTAGTAGATAGAACTTTTGAAGAGACTGTTTGAGAAAATCGAAAAAAAAACTGCTGGATGAATTCTTTGAAAAAAATTTTGCAGAATTTCCTGAAAAAAAACCCTGTTGGAAATTTTCAACAAACTCAATGAAGAATTCAATTTGGAGCACCTGATGTAATTTCATAAGAAATTAAAAAAAAATCCTGAAGGAACTCCTTAATAATATCCTGGGGGATTTGCATCAGGAACATCGAAGAGAATTCCAGAATGAACATCCGGAGGAATTTCAGATGTATCTGCACAAATTGCAGTAGGAGCTTCTGGAGAAATTATTTTTTAAGGATCCTTTACCGGTTATTCCCAGGATTGTCTTCTGTGAACCCACAAGAAGTTCTTTCTGAGAGCCCTCCCGTGACATTTCTTTCACGAGTTTCATAAAAAAATCCTTCTGGAGATTTCTGGCATTTTATAAGAGATGAACCAGCCTAGAGATGTAAATCTCTATAATAAAGTAAGGTGGAATTTCTTCTAAAATTCACCCTAGAAATCTTTCCTTGATTCCTCTAAGTGTTTGATCTGCAATTATTCCAGGTCCCTGTTCTGGGAATCCTCAAGTATTTCCGGTGTGGTTTCCTCAAGGATATTCTTCCTTCTTTTGAGAAGGATTCCTCGAAGAACTTCTTCTGAGATTCCCCCAGAATCTCTTTCTGGAAATCCTCCCGGAGCGGATTTCCTCCCATATAACCTTCTGGCGTTCCTCCAGTTTTTTTTCTGAATTTACACTAAAATCTCTATTTGAGATTTCTCCAAAAATTGCTACTCGAATAACTTCCAGGATTCCTTCAAGAGTTCTTTTTTGGGCTTAATTCGTAAGCTCCGAGATACCTTTAGGATTGTATTGGAAGAATCCATCAGAAATTTCTTGGAACGTTGAGGGTATTGGCTCGGCAGTCTTACTCCAAACCGAATCGTTGGAGTGGGATAATTGTAGTTAGCTTATTTTTTAGTATCGAACTGCTGCTACAGGGAGGGAGTTTCTTTAAAGATTTATCTAGAAATTCGTTTTCAAGGATTCATCCAGGAAATCCTTCTGGAATTTTTTCAATAACGTCTCCTAAGGGTGCTCCAGCTCTACGGGCTTCTACAGGAACTAATTGGGAATTCTCAAGAAAATCTTTCCAGGATTCTTCTTGTAGCTTCTGTCGAAATTCCTCCATGAACTCCTGCCAGGACCTCTCCAGGATTTTCTCATGCAATGCAGATTCTTCTCATGTTCTGGAGACACTGGAATTCTCTCAGATAACTCCTTACAATATTTTTTGTTTTATAGAGTTATCCAGTTGGAAATTCCTCCAGAAGTTCCTCTTGTGTTACCGACATGGGCATCCCAATAGTTCTATCCAGTAATCCTTTTTGAGCATTCCATAAATAAAATTTTGATAATACAAAAGGCAGAAATCCAGAAGAAACTTATAATAATCTTTGAAGGAACTGCTAGAGGAATTTCAGCAGGTACTCCAAGAAGAATATTGGAAGGAATTCCAGGAGGAATCTCAAAAATCTAAGAAAAAATTTCAAGAATAATTCTGGAATTCATGGAGGAATCCTGTAAGATATTCTCGAAGAATTACTGGAAACAACTCCTGGAGGAATCCCAGATGAAACCTCTTTGAGAATCTCATAAGAATCCTAAACCATTTTAAACACAAAACCTCCAATCACTATCATAGTCACACCAGAACCCACCAAAATTCTCAACAAATATTGATTCGGTTTGCATCAGATCTTCTCCAGATTACCAATGTGATTTTCTTCAATTTGCTAATAGAAACCTTCACCGGAATAATCGTTCATTTCAATTATGATTCTTAGGAACTTAGATTAGAAGATTCAAAACGAGTTGCAGTCTTTCGTCATTGAGATTTGAAGATTTCATGATCTCAATTTGATTTTAACTTTGGGGATTCATCCTTGTATAAACGCTCTACAGCACCTTGAGCCTTTTTTCGAAAAATCTTCATAGGAGTTCCCATATTGACCTATTTTGTTTTTGGGCCACCATTAAATCATCACCGAAATGGCTCAAAATTTAACAGGATTCTAGTTTTGTACCAAGGATTTCAAAGAACATGGGAGCTTGGTTTTTTAACATGTTTGAAATCTGAACGGCCCTAATGGACAATCATGACAGAATAAATGTTTGCAAGTCTTCGATCACTAAAGTGTTTCGATCAAAAAATAGTCTTTACATTTTGCATCTCCGCCCGTTTTTTTTTCTAATTGCTTGCATAACCGCCCGCATTTTGGTTTTAATTTTAGCAAAACGCATAAGCTCCACTCCTAATGATCTCGCACAACTTAATGAACCGCTTGGCGCGTACCATTAGCCCTATTACAACATGCATGTTTTCAGCAAACTTCAACCAAAAAAAAATCTCATCGCATTGTGCCTTCCCAAGTTTGATTACAGCAGCAGCAGCAGCACCACTCTGGGCTCCTCATCGCTGGCTGGCTAGTGTATTGCCATTTGCAATCTGCAACCGATATTTGCTGCTGCAACATGGAATCTTTTAGCACCTCTCTCGATCAATTGATCAATTTGGCGATGATGATGGTCACCCAATCGAAAGGGGCTCTCCGGACAAAAGGACGATGGACGACCACCGACTGATCACCGACTGACCACGCCGCACCAACGGCGCGGCGCGGCTAGCGGCGATGTATGTATAGGGTACAATCAGCCCCTGCTGCAAAAATGGTTGTTTGGTTGGGCTAATTAAACTTTTCTATCTGTGCGTTTTTGTGGCCCAATTTTTCAGACATTGGATCAAGAGAGAAATTTACAGCGAACTAGAAAACGTAAAATGGCGATGAACGGTCGAGGTTTTCCTCGGGGTGGTGGGTCCCTCCTCCTTTTTGATGGTTTGTGTGGGGCTGGGGGTCGATTTGTAAGTTGGTGCACAGCAGGGAGTTACGTGGTATTCAGGTGTAGTTTACGAAAAACGAGAAAAAAGATAATGATCATAAATGTACATATGTACAATCACAAATGAAACAAACAATTTGAGTGCCTGTTAAGCATAATTCGTTTGTTTAAGATACTGGAGACAAAACTTGTAGAAGCTAAAATATTGTTTTCCCCTCATCTGTAGAGCCTTTTTACCACTGCGTCCATTATTTAGGAATATTGTGGAATGACCCATATTTAATTTGGTGCTAGTCAAATATCCTGTCACAATTGAGAAACCCTTTACCAAATATCGCCAATCTGTGATGGTATAGCACTCCGCAGTTGCAGAGTAAAGGCTCGGCAGTTTCGTTTTCCGTTTGACAGGAACGACACTCGGAGGATTGGATTTTTCCTATCTTTCTTTGATGATATTTACTCAGTCATCAGACCAGTAAATACCCTGAGATTATTATTAATATTATCTTTATTTACGAGATTTTCAGCCCTGGGCTGGTTCATCTCGGAACCCTGAGATCTCTTTTGTTTAGATTCAGTATGGACCTGGCTTTTTCTGCACTGGGTTTTATGAACCCTTTTGCTTGCTTGGATGTATCCGTGGCATTCCAATTAGATTCTACTGTGGACATTTCCCAAGTTTTTAGTTTCATCCGAAGAGCACACTCAGGAACTCCACAGAAAGGTTCAGGGCCTACAAAGCTTGATGCCGCACCCTGTCTAGCTAAATTGTCGGCGTTTTCATTTCCCAGAATTCCACAATGACCGGGCACCCAGTATAAAGTTACCTCGTTCCTACTGGCCAATTGCTTCAGAGAAATAATGCATTCCCACACTAGCTTTGATTGACACGTAAAAGCTTTTAGCGCATTTAGAGCCGCCTGACTGTCCGAAAAAATACAGATCTTGGCAAACCTATAATTTCTTTTCAGACAAATGTTGGCACACTCTAGAATGGCTTGAACTTCCGCTTGAAATACAGTGGGACTGCATCCCATTGGTATAGCTTTACTGATACCGGGGCCAAAAACACCAGCTCCAGTTTTTTCCCCCATCTTGGACCCATCAGTATAAAATACAATAGAACCTGGACGTAAACTTGGACCACCAGCATCCCAAACATAGCGACATGGTTTCATCACTTTGAAGGGAACATCATAGTTGGTCTTCGTTATCATCCAATCTTCTACTGTTTTTATGTCCATGTTTAATTTGAAGTCTTTGATGATCCTCAAATGCCCAGCAAGATCCCCGTCTAGAACTTTATTGTAATGTATAAACTGCAGGGCACTTTTTGCCGCTTGTAGTTAACAAATTGATGCAATGGCAGTAAATTAAGAAGGGCATCCAAAGCAACTGATGGAGTGCTTTTCATTGCTCCTGTCATAGATATACAAGCAAGTCTTTGTAGCTCACTTACCCAACTAACAATCACTCATTTTACAAGCACCTTTACGACGAATTAGTTCAGCATGATGCTGAATAACATTTGGATAATTTTCAGGCACAACCTTTGTTCGGGGTTTGTTCACACAAATTTGGAGAAACTTTAAAGCATAGTGTTGTGTGCCAACTGAAATGTTTTTTGGTAAATCGTTTTACAAATATATAGTAAAGCTGTTATTCAGCTTTAGCAAAAATGATTAAAAATAATAAAATGCAAAATTTTTCAATTTCTACGAGAGTTTATGATTGGAACTTAATGCTGTGAACAAATATTGTGAAATAATAACAACACATAAATTTACCTAAATCCAGATTCGAACTCGAGACCCGTCGATTGCCAGCCGCATGCCTTCCTATCTGCGCCATCCAAGAGATGATGAATGGCAGCGCTCAAATCAAAACATAAACTTCCCGTGGTTTAATAATGATCAGACTCTGACTCCTATACAGCAGTGGTGAATTAGCACAACATCATGGTTAACGACTGAACATCAAATTAATTCAGCTGTTGTTCGGTAAAAAACACGTGTTTTTCATCATGTACTCTGAGTCGAAGTATGATGAAACGAAAGCGCTTATTTGACTTGTGAAAAACACATTATACAGATACATGTCCTAATTTTTACATGAACTTAACAAGAAGCAGAAAAAAGTCTTGTTAAACTATGTTGTAAAGGAATTACTGCGCGTCGAATAAAAATCTTATTAAACGCTTGAAAAGTGTTTTAAATTATCATTGTTAATACCAATACGAAAAGTTGAACATTGGCTACTTTTTAAATTGAAAAAGCATTTGTACAGTAATGTGTACAGCATAATTTTAGTTCAGCTATAATTACTATTATAAAGCAACAATTCAGCATGCATGCTTGTTTACGGCTGGCGATTGTTAGTTGGGTAGCTTCTTTTGACAGGTTACCTCATTTGTTTTGGGCCACCAAACAAGTGAAGGATAAGTAATCTTAGGCCGGACTATTGCAGCATAGATCCAGTGAATCATGTTAGGTCTAAGACCCCAGGTTTTTCCTAAGGCTTTGCTGCAGACCCAAAGGGCATTGGTACCCTTGGTTAAAACATTGTTTAAATGAGAATTCCAATTCAGTCTTTTGTCCAAAGTTACCCCAAGATGTTAAACTTCTTCTGAGAACTGAATTTGAACTCCATCTAAAGAAGGTTCAGTAAGGTACAATGGTTTTGTGTTGTTGCCCAAATCAGCAAGCAATGAATGCAGCAACAGATGCTGCGAGCTAAAAGAACTGCCAAACAAAATACAATTCTAGGATGACTGATGGGCCAAGAACAATTATGAAACCTCGTCATCCTGGGATTGGACTTCGTTATCTATTTAGATAACTGGGCACAATTAATGTTGTGTGTTTCATGTTTGTTTTTTGTGCAGTTGTAATGTTCCATTTTACTTTTCGTATCCCATTAGTTCCAATATGTGGGACTCGATGCGGAAAATAAAATGCGCATTTGTAGGGTTCTGTTAGCAGTTGTCCACATTGTGGTACCCATCGGGAGCACAATGCATTTATCAGGTTCTAATTTATTTGTTACATTGGCGCCCAACGTGGGGCCCGACATGGAAAATAAAATGTGCATTTATAGGGTTCCATTGTACTATTTGTTACATTGGCGCCCAACGTGGGGCGTTGTGCATTTACAAAGTTCCAATGTTTTATTCGCTACATTGGTTACAGTTCTAGGATTATTTCCAGGAGGAAATCCTGCAGAAATTCCGAGAAAACTTGAGCAAGTAATCCCGCAAGAAAATATTAGTGAAACTCAAGAAATCACCCTGAAAGTAATTCCAAGAAATCGTGAAAAAAAATCTTAGAAGTAACTCCGACAGAAATTCTGGGATAAACTGCTGAAATTTTTTTTCGAGAAATTTCACAATAATCCTGGGAGTAATTCTGGTTAAAACTATTGGAGGAGTTCTTGTAGAAATATTAGAACAAATTGTGGGAGAAACCAAATATAATATATTAATATAGTATATTTGGAGAAACCTTGCTCTAGTAAATGGGAAAATCTGAATGGTATTCCTGGAGAAAAGCCAGGAGAACACCGGATAATCCGCAGAACCTCGGAAATATCGGAAAACTTCTTTAAAAAAAAATTAACAAGAGCCTGTGCGAAATATCCTGCAAGAACCCACACACATTCCTGGGAGAAACTCTGAGAGCAACTCCTTGGAAAAATCTGGAAAGAACATCTCATACATTGAGCAGAAATTTAACAGCAATTGCTATAATATAAATATGAAACTATTCGCATGTTTTTCAAATAACTCAACGTACATATGTACAGATGGGTAAATTATTGGTTAAATTGGGAAAAAATCCACAGCTCAGGTGAGATTTGAACTCACGACCCTTATTCAGTTCAAATCTCACCTGAGCTGTGGATTTTTTCCCAATTTAACCAATAATTTACCCATCTGTACATATGTACGTTGAGTTATTTGAATTTCATAATTTGACCACACAGATTGGTATTACCGAAAATTTGCACTTCAAGTGAGTCGTTATTCGCATGTTGTTCTTCTGGCTGATGCTAATCAATTTTTATGTCTTGATTGATTTGATTTTTATTTATTGAAAATGTTTATTAACCTTTAAATTGTTGCAAGTATTTATTTTAGAATTGATCTATAAAATCTGAACAAAGGTTTAAAAAATATCTGCAGCTATTGATTCAATTTGTCATATATATAAATCCATCGAGTGAACTTGTCAATGAATGGCTCTAACTTGCCCGTGTAGCTGTCGACTTAGAATAGCACTACGGACTTCCTGTTCCAGGGGTTGAAGTCCCCCAAAGAGGAAACTCCAATCCAAGGTGTCAGGCGACCCGTGTTGATGGAAGAATGGCTTAGGGGTTTAAAAGATGCTCGATACACTGTTGAAAATGCTTTGACATCCATGTGTACAACAGATAATGTGCTCGATGAACAAATTGAGATATGAATTACGAAAAGAAATCCACGTACTCCGATGAGACTCGAACTCACGACTCCCAATTCGCTAGACGGGCGCTTCTTTTCCTTCAAGCTACGGAGTCACTCGACTATCTGACCGTGAATGATCTTGAAACAAGAAAAACTGGATTGTTAAGGTTAAGTGGTTAAGGCTATGGATCGCCAATCCATAGACGGCAGGTTCGATTCCCGTTCCGGTCGGGAAAATTTTCTCGACTCCCTGGGC